>NC_089845.1:59628283-59928283 GCF_035609145.1 Eleutherodactylus coqui | reverse complement strand
GCGAGGGCTACATGTTGGGCTGCATCTCAAGTTCCCAGGTCCCACTATTAAGCCACAATAGCGGCAAGAGTGGGCCCCCCCCTCCCAACAACTTTTACTTCTGTAAAGCCCTCATTAGCAATGCATACCTTAGCTAAGCACCACACTACCTCCAACAAAGCACAATCACTGCCTGCATGACACTCCGCTGCCACTTCTTCTGGGTTACATGCTGCCCCCCCCCCCCCGCACAACGCAGTGTCCACAGCGCACACCAAAATGTCCCTGCGCAGCCTTCAGCTGCACTCATGCCACACGCTGGCCTCATAGCCACACCACCCTCATGTCTATTTATAAGTGCGTCTGCCATGAGGAGGAACACCGCAGGCACACACTGCAGAGGGTTGGCACGGCTAGGCAACGACCCTCTTTAAAAGGGGTGGGGCGATACCCCACAATGCTGTACAGAAGCAATGAGAAATATAATCCTGTGCCACCGCCATCAGGAGCTGCACACGTGGGCATAGCAATGGGGAACCTATGTGCCGCACACTATTCATTCTGTCAAGGTGTCTGCATGCCCCAGTCAGACCGCGGTTTTTTATAAATAGTCACAGGCAGGTACAACTCCGAAATGGGAATTCCGTGTGCACCCACAGCATGGGTGGCTCCCTGGAACCCACCGGCTGTACATAAATGTATCCCATTGCAGTGCCCATCACAGCTGAGGTAATGTCCGATTAAATGCAGGTGGGCTTCGGGCTCACTGCATACCCCAACCTGACCGGGGTTTTTAATTCATAGACACAGGCAGGTACAACTCCCTATTGTGAAGTCCCTGTGGACCGACAGCATGGGTGGGTGCCAGGAAGCCACCGGCGGTACATAAATATATCCCATTGCATTGCCCATCACAGCTGAGGTAATGTCATGTTTAATGCAGGTGGGCTTCGGCCCACACTGCATGCCCCAGTCAGACTGGGGTTCTTTAGAAGTGGACACATGCAGTTGCAACTCTGTGCGGACCGACAGCATGGGTGGCTCCCTGGAACCCACCGGCTGTACATAAATGTATCCCATTGCAGTGCCCATCACAGCTGATGTAACGTCAGCTTTAATGCAGGTGGGCAAAAAATTAATTGGATTACACTGTAGGCGAGGGCCCCAAAAAAGTAGTGTACCAACAGTACTAATGTACGTCAGAAAAATTGCCCATGCCCAACCAAGAGGGCAGGTGAAACCCATTAATCGCTTTGGTTAATGTGGCTTAATTGGTAACTAGGCCTGGAGGCAGCCCAGTTAAAATAAAAATTGGTTCAGGTGCAAGTTTCAACGCTTTAATGAGCATTGAAATGTACAAAAATTGTTTACAAAAATTATATGACTGAGCTTTGTGGGCCTAAGAAAAATTGCCCGTTCGGCGTGATTACGTCAGGTTTCAGGAGGAGGAGCAGGAGGAGGAGGATGAATATTATACACAGATTGATGAAGCTAAAAGGTCCACGTTTTTGATGGTGATAGAGAACAATGCTTCCATCCGCGGGTGCAGCCTACGTATTGTTTAGGTATCGCTGCTGTCCGCTGGTGGAGAAGAGAAGTCTGGGGAAATCCAGGCTTTGTTCATCTTGATGAGTCTAGACAAGAGTGTAGACAAGACGCTAGCCGCAGGACAAGCAAGCACCTCCAGGGCATACAGCGCAAGTTCAGGCCACGTGTCCAGCTTCGACACCCAGTAGTTGTAGGGGGCAGAGGCGTCACGGAGGACGGTCATGCGATCGGCTATGTACTCCCTCACCATCCTTTTACAGTGCTCCCGCCAACTGAGCCTTGACTGGGGAGCGGTGACACAGTCTTGCTGGGGAGCCAGAAAGCTGTGTTCCCCTGCCTGTGCTGTACATGCTGCCTGATCTCCGCGCCTCCCCTGCTACCTGGCCCTCGGAACTGCGCCTTCGGCCACTAGCGCTGTCGGATGGGAATTTTACCATCAGTTTGTCCGCCAGGGTCCTGTGGTATAGCATCACTCTCGAACCCCTTTCCACTTCGGGTATAAGAGTGGAAAGGTTCTCCTTATACCGTGGGTCGAGCAGTGTGTACACCCAGTAATCCGTAGTGGCCAGAATGCGTGTAACGCGAGGGTCACGAGAAAGGCATCCTAACATGAAGTCAGCCATGTGTGCCAGGGTACCTGTACGCAACACATGGCTGTCCTTACTAGGAAGATCACTTTCAGGATCCTCCTCCTCCTCAGGCCATACACGCTGAAAGGATGACAGGCAAGCAGCATGGGTACCCTCAGCAGTGGGCCAGGCTGTCTCTTCCCCCTCCTCCTCATCCTCCTTAACGCGCTGAGATATAGACAGGAGGGTGCTCTGACTATCCAGCGACATACTGTCTTCCCCCGCCTCTGTTTCCGAGCGCAAAGCGTCTGCCTTTATGCTTTGGAGGGAACTTCTCAAGAGGCATAGCAGAGGAATGGTGACGCTAATGATTGCAGCATCACCGCTCACCATCTGGGTAGACTCCTCAAAGTTTCCAAGGACCTGGCAGATATCTGCCAACCAGGCCCACTCTTCTGTAAATAATTGAGGAGGCTGACTCCCACTGCGCCGCCCATGTTGGAGTTGGTATTCCACTATAGCTCTACGCTGCTCATAGAGCCTGGCCAACATGTGGAGCGTAGAGTTCCACCATGTGGGCACGTCGCACAGCAGTCGGTGCACTGGCAGATGAAACCGATGTTGCAGGGTGCGCAGGGTGGCAGCGTCCGTGTGGGACTTGCGGAAATGTGCGCAGAGCCGGCGCACCTTTCCGAGCAGGTCTGACAAGCGTGGGTAGCTTTTCAGAAAGCGCTGAACCACCAAATTAAAGACGTGGGCCAGGCATGGCACACGCGTGAGGCTGCCGAGCTGCAGAGCCACCACCAGGTTACGGCCGTTGTCACACACGACCATGCCCGGTTGGAGGCTCAGCGGCGCAAGCCAGTGGTCGGTCTGCTCTGTCAGACCCTGCAGCAGTTCGTGGGCCGTGTGCCTCTTCTCTCCTAAGCTGAGTAGTTTCAGCACGGCCTGCTGACGCTTGCCCACCGCTGTGCTGCCACGACGCGCGACACCGACTGCTGGCGACGTGCTGCTGCTGACACATCTTGATTGCGAGACAGAGGTTGCATAGGAGGAGGAGGAGGGTGGTTTAGTGGAGGAAGCATACACCGCCGCAGATACCACCACCGAGCTGGGGCCCGCAATTCTGGGGGGCGGAGGACGTGAGTGGTCCCAGGCTCTGACTCTGTCCTAGCCTCCACTTAATTCACCCAATGTGCCGCCAGGGAGATATAGTGGCCCTGCCCGCCTGTGCTTGTCCACGTGTCCGTTGTTAAGTGGATCTTGGCAGTAACCGCATTGGTGAGGGCGCGTACAATGTTGCGGGAGACGTGGTCGTGCAGGGCTGGGACGGCACATCGGGAAAAGTAGTGGCGACTGGGAACTGAGTAGCGCGGGGCCGCGACCGCCATCATACCTTTGAAAGCCTCCGTTTCCACAACCCTATACGGCAGCATCTCCAGGCTGATAAATTTGGCTATGTGCACGTTTAACGCTTGAGCGTGCGGGTGCGTGGCGGCGTACTTGCGCTTGCGCTCCAACACTTGCGCTAGCGACGGCTGGCTGGTGCGCTGAGAGACATTGGTGGATGGGGCCGAGCACAGCGGAGGTGAGGGTGTGGGTGCAGGCCAGGAGACGGTAGTGCCTGTGTCCTGAGAGGGGGGTTGGATCTCAGTGGCAGGTTGGGGCACAGGGGGAGAGGCAGCGGTGCAAACCAGAGGCGGTGAACGGCCTTTGTCCCACCTTGTGGGGTGCTTGGCCATCATATGTCTGCGCATGCTGGTGGTGGTGAGGCTGGTGGTGGTGGCTCCCCGTCTGATCTTGGCGCGACAAAGGTTGCACACCACTGTTCGTCGGTCGTCTGCACTCTCAGTGAAAAACTGCCAGACCTTTGAGCACCTCGGCCTCTGCAGCGTGGCATGGCGCGAGGGGGCGCTTTGGGAAACAGTTAGTGGATTATTCGGTCTGGCCCTTCCTCTACCCCTGGCCACCGCACTGCCTCTTCCAACCTGCCCTGCTGCTGCACTTGCCTCCCCCTCTGAAGACCTGTCCTCAGTAGGCGTAGCAAACCAGGTGGGGTCAGTCACCTCATCGTCCTGCTGCTCTTCCTCCGAATCCTCTGTGTGCTCCTCCCTCGGACTTACTCCAATTACTACTACCTGAGTGATAGACAACTGTGTCTCATTGTCATCGTCCTCTTCACCCACTGAAAGCTCTTGAGACAGTTGCCGGAAGTCCCCAGCCTCATCCCCCGGACCCCGGGAACTTTCCAAAGGTTGGGCATCGGTCACGACAAACTCCTCCGGTGGGAGAGGAACCATTGCTGGCCATTCTGGGCAGGGGCCCGGGAACAGTTCCTGGGAGTCTGCCTGCTCCTCAGAATGTGTCATTGTAATGGAGTGAGGAGGCTGGGAGGAAGGAGGAGCAGCAGCCAGAGGATTCAGAGTTGCAGCAATGGACAGCGCAGAATTCTGGGTGGTCAATAGATTGCTGGATGCACTTTCTCCCATCCACGACAGGACCTGCTCACACTGCTCATTTTCTAATAAAGGTCTACCGCGTGGACCCATTAATTGTGAGATGAATGTGGGGACGCCAGAAACGTGCCTCTCTCCTAATCCCGCAGCAGTCGGCTGCGATACACCTGGATCAGGAGCTCGGCCTGTGCCCACACCCTGACTTGGGCCTCCGCATCCTCGCCCGCGTCCACGTCCTCTAGGCCTACCCCTACCCCTCAGCATGCTGTATTACCAGTAGTGCAGGAACAGAACGCTGTAATTAAATGTGCCGCTTATTGGCCTGTGGTTGGAGGCTGACTTCCCTTACGGAACGCACAGCAGATCTAGGAAACAATTTTGCGCAAGGCTGCTGTAACGCTTAGCTGCGTATTAATTAGGACTACTACCCCCAGCAGATAGATACTGTAGGCAGCGTATAATATTATGTATACTGTTTCCCTCTGGCGGGATGATGGCGCTGATGTAACAGAGACAGCAGATCCAGGAAACAATTTTGCGCAAGCCTGCTGTAACGCTTAGCTGCGTAATAATTAGGACTACTACCCTCAGCAGATAGATACTGTAGGCAGCGTATAATATTATGTATACTGTTTCCCTCTGGCAGGATGACGGCGCTGATGTAACAGAGACAGCAGATCCAGGAAACAATTTTGCGCAAGCCTGCTGTAACGCTTAGCTGCGTATTAATTAGGACTACTACCCCCAACAGACACGCAGTAAACTGAAGACGGTCACAGGCAGCCCAAATATAGTATTTTTCCCCAATTTTTTGGAAAAAGCCCACTGCCTATATAGCCCGAATATCTCTTTCCCTGCCTCACCAGTACTGGCCCTATACTCTGTACAATGACTGCAGACTGCGGACGCAATGCTCTGCACGCCCGATAGACAAAAAAAAAAAATTGAGCAACACTGCTAAAAGCAGCCTCAACAGTGCTGCACACGGTCAGATGTGGCCCTAAGAAGGACCGTTGGGGTTCTTGAAGCCTAAAATCACTCCTAACACTCTCCCTATAGCAGCTCCGGCACCAGCAGCACTTTCCCTGATCTCTGTCAGAACGCATCTGTGGCGAGCCGCGGGAGGGGCCGATTTATATACTCGGGTGACACCTGATCTCGCCAGCCACTCACTGCAGAGGGGTGGTATAGGGCTTGAACGTCGCAGGGGGAAGTTGTAATGCCTTCCCTGTCTTTCTATTGGCCAGAAAAGCGCGCTAACGTCTCAGAGATGAAAGTGAAAGTAACTCGAACATCGCGTGGTGCTCGCCTCTAGTAACGAGCATCTCGAACACGCTAATACTCGAACGAGTATCAAGCTCGGACGAGTACGTTCGCTCATCTCTAAATATAAACAATTAAAATAAACAGAACCAATATTACAGAGTCTGAAAAAGTCTGAAACATTAAAGTATAATGTTATTTAATCCACCCAGTGATTGTAAAAAAACAAATAGCCAATCCCAAGGTTTTCTATGTATATGGGGATTGCTTCATTGAAACAATATTCACACTATTCTCAGTGTTGTGTGTCATAGTATGTTGGTTTCTAGGTGGGGAAATGGAGGGCACATATGGTTTATATGGAGGAAATTGGTCTGTTTGTATCCCTTTAAAAAGCAGTAAAGGTGAAATCGATTTTGAGAATGTGGACAATGGGGCTCGGCTTTTAAAATGGTAAGTAGGACAATAAAAAGAGTACTTTTTTTTTACACCTGAAGGTCCTGCTCAGTGGGAACATCATCTCTTTTACGTAAGAGCTGAACTCTGGAGTTGAATTTTCATGGTTTGAGGTCTTTCGACCGCACCTTGACAACCATAGTATCCCAACTGAGCAGAAGAGGAATCTGAGAAGTGCACTAAAGATGGCTAAAAGGTTTTAAGTACCACTAAAGTTTTACTGTTTGAAACTGACCGTCAAGGTGGCGGGGCTACTGCTCGTACTTTAAATTATTGTGAAGCTCTTGGTTTTTCATTCTTTTTTTGCTTGTATTTGGATGACAGGAAACTCACAGTCCTCTTGTAGCTTTTGTCCATCCACATGTATTCCTGTTCTCGGTTTTATTTATGGAGTATCACCTTGGTTCCTCTAGCAAAATTGTATAAAAATGATCAAAAGCCATATGTATCCCCAAATGCTACCAATAAAAACTACAGCTCCCCCTGCAAGAGAAAAACCTTTTTTCTTTTATTTTTTAAAAAGTGTTAAAACATAATAATAGCTATATAAATTTGGCATTACCATAATCATCCCGACTCGCAGAATACATTTATGTTATTTTTACCACACTGCTGTAAAAAGGAAACCCAAACCCAAATCATTTTATTGCTGTAAAAACAAAATCCAAAAATCAATGGCGTAATTGTGCTTTTTTTCCATTCCGTGCACTTAAAATCTTTAAAAGTGTTTAAATACATTATACGGTACATTAAATTATACCATTAAAAATTACAACTTGTCACACAAAAAATAAGTCCTCATTCGGCTATTTCAACAGAAAAATATAAAAGTTATCGCTCTTGAAAAAGTGACAACGAAAAAATGTAAAAGGGTTGTAACAGGAACAGGTTAACGGGCGATTATGTGGTCACTTTACGGTAGTATTGTGTCGGCTGTATACCACAGTATAATCTTGGAACTCTACGGCACTTTTATTGCCATTGGAATTACAAGCAAATCTGTCTAAAATGTCAAGCAGCTTTTTTTTTTTTTTGCCCACGGCCCCATATACTATAAAACTGGCCCTTCTAAAAACATCAGAGGAGCATCCAAAGAACCCTCAGCCTTTTCTGAGGCTGTTGGTTTTAACTTCACAATAAGCGCTTATTCACATGGGCGCAATACGCAGAGAATAGAACCTATTTTTTTCAATGGGTTCCTTTTCACCATTCTTTTTTTGCGCATGCACTTAGCTCGCATGAAAAAAAACATGCTCTATTTTTGTGCACATTTGCACACCAAATGTCCCATACGAGCCTATGGAGGATCGCACACATGTATGCATGGGCATGTGCAAAGCACTGTCCATACCTTTGAATATCGGCACCTAATTTGGCTTAATAGACTTTTTATTTTGGGTGAGGGCTCAGTCACACAAGAGTTTTTTGGTCCGATCTGCAGACGCGCTTGCGATCTGCAGATCTATAGACCCAATGCATCCCAATGGGAGCAGGCACATGTCCGTTTTTTATGCGAATGTGCGATAAATTATGGAACACAACGATTCGCAGAACGCGCCGACCCCATTGAGAACATATACTAAGATTGTTCTCCTCTACCAGAGCTGTGCCACAACTGTGGCAGAGAAGAACAATGTTCTCCCATTGAAGTCAATTGAGCCGGCAATGAGAGCTGCCTCTGATTGGTCCCTGCGCTCAGCCAATCAGAGGCAGCACTCACTTACCCATTCATGAAGTCATGAATGGGTGAGTGAGAGCTGCATCTGATTGGTGAGGGCAGTGACCAATCAGAGGCAGCCCATTCAGCAGATGGGGATTTTAAATCCCCACCTGCTGAATACTACAGAGAGCAGCTCAGGAGAACTGCTGGCCGGACGCGGCTGAACTCCGGCTGCAGGAAGAAGGTGAGTATCCTTTTTTTTTTTTTTTTTTAACACATTTTCAGGATGGTTTTCAGGGAAGGGCTTATATTTTAAGCCCTTCCCCGAAAATTCATCCAGCTTGCTGGCAGCCCATTGCTTTCAATGGAGGCGGCTGCATTGCCGGCTCCATTGAATTCAATGGGCGAACATCGTTCTCTTCTGCCACAGCTGTGGATAGCGGGCTGCGCTGGGCCGTTTTGCTGAAAACGCTGCTAGGTGCAGATTTTTCAGCAAATCGTCGGCCCCGGTCATGCGATTTGCTGATGCGCATCCGTTATGCGATCCGCGAATCGCGCAAAAAAACGCTGGTGTGACTGAGGCCTGAGTGTGATTTCCCTGCCCATGTCAATGAGTGATACCTGCATAAATGCGCTTAGTATTCGTGCGGGCACATGCACAAAAAAAGCCTCCTTCATAGCGTAAATACATCGCGCTGGAGCAAGCGTTTTTGCACTTACGCTCATATGAAGCCACCCAAAGACACAGCTTAATCTGCTGCTGCCAAGTTCTGCGCCCTAGCCCGAATATATACATGCAGACTATGGTGCAGAATTTTCTGTGTCTTTAGGTGCGTCTTGCAGAATAATTGTGAACTGTGTGAAAGCACCCTAACATCTGACAAGCGGAATTTATATTTTTTTCAGCATTATTTTTCAATTAGTAATAGAGATGAGCGAGCACCAAAAAGCTCGGGTGTTCGTTACTCGGGACGAAATTTTCACGATGCTCGAGGGTTCGTTTCCAGTAACGAACCCCATTGAAGTCAATGGGCGACTCGAGCATTTTTGTATATCGCCGATGCTCGCTAAGGTTTCCATTTGTGAAAATCTGGGCAATTCAAGAAAGTGATGGGAACGACACAGCAACGGATAGGGCAGGCGAGGGGCTACATGTTGGGCTGCATCTCAAGTTCCCAGGTCCCACTATTAAGCCACAATAGCGGCAAGAGTGGGCCCCCCCGCCCCCCAACAACTTTTACTTCTGAAAAGCCCTCATTAGCAATGCATACCTTAGCTAAGCACCACACTACCTCCAACAAAGCACAATCACTGCCTGCATGACACTCCGCTGCCACTTCTCCTGGGTTACATGCTGCCCAACCCCCCCCCCCCCCCCCCCCGTGCACGACGCAGTGTCCACAGCGCACACCAAAGTGTCCCTGCGAAGCCTTCAGCTGCACTCATGCCACACGCTGGCCTCATAGCCACACCACCCTCATGTCTATTTATAAGTGCGTCTGCCATGAGGAGGAACCGCAGGCACACACTGCAGAGGGTTGGCACGGCTAGGCAGCGACCCTCTTTAAAAGGGGCGGGGCGGTAGCCCACAATGCTGTACCGAAGCAATGAGAAATATAATCCTGTGCCACCGCCATCAGGAGCTGCACACGTGGGCATAGCAATGGGGAACCTATGTGCCACACACTATTCATTCTGTCAAGGTGTCTGCATGCCCCAGTCAGACCGCGGTTTTTTATAAATAGTCACAGGCAGGTACAACTCCGCAATGGGAATTCCGTGTGCACCCACAGCATGGGTGGCTCCCTGGAACCCACCGGCTGTACATAAATGTATCCCATTGCAGTGCCCTGGACAGCAGAGCTAACGTCAGATTAAATGCAGGTGGGCTTCGGCCCACACTGCATGCCCCAACCTGACAGCGGTTTTTAATTCATAGACACAGGCAGGTACAACTCCCTATTGTGAAGTCCCTGTGGACCGACAGCATGGATGGGTGCCAGGAAGCCACTGGCGGTACATAAATATATCCC
Organism: Eleutherodactylus coqui; assembly: GCF_035609145.1. Taxonomy (NCBI): domain Eukaryota; kingdom Metazoa; phylum Chordata; class Amphibia; order Anura; family Eleutherodactylidae; genus Eleutherodactylus; species Eleutherodactylus coqui. Next base: position 59,918,319 of record NC_089845.1, on the reverse strand, counting down.
ATTGCATTGCCCATCACAGCTGAGGTAATGTCATGTTTAATGCAGGTGGGCTTCGGCCCACACTGCATGCCCCAGTCAGACTGGGGTTCTTTAGAAGTGGACACATGCAGTTACAACTCCGTGTGGACCCACAGCATGGGTGGCTCCCTGGAACCCACCGACGGTACATAAATATATCCCATTGCAGTGCCCAGCACAGCTGAGGTAATGTCATGGTTAATGCAGGTGGGCTTCGGCCCACACTACATGCCCCAGTCAGACTGGGGTTCTTTAGAAGTGGACACATGCAGTTACAACTCCGTGTGGACCGACAGCATGGGTGGGTGCCAGGAAGCCACCGGCGGTACATAAATATATCCCATTGCAGTGCCCAGCACAGCTGATGTAATGTCAGCTTTAATGCAGGTGGGCAAAAAATTAGTTGGATTACACTGTAGGCGAGGGCCCCAAAAAATTGGTGTACCAACAGTACTAATGTACGTCAGAAAAATTGCCCATGCCCAACCAAGAGGGCAGGTGAAACCCATTAATCGCTTTGGTTAATGTGGCTTAATTTGTAACTAGGCCTGGAGGCAGCCCAGTTAAAATAAAAATTGGTTCAGGTGAAAGTTTCAACGCTTTAATGAGCATTGAAACGTATAAAAATTGTTTACAAAAATTATATGACTGAGCCTTGTGGGCCTAAGAAAAATTGCCCGTTCGGCGTGATTACGTCAGGTTTCAGGAGGAGGAGCAGGAGGAGGAGGAGGATGAATATTATACACAGATTGATGAAGCAAAAGGTCCACGTTTTTGATGGTGATAGAGAACAATGCTTCCATCCGCGGGTGCAGCCTACGTATTGTTTAGGTATCGCTGCTGTCCGCTGGTGGAGAAGAGAAGTCTGGGGAAATCCAGGCTTTGTTCATCTTGATGAGTGTAAGCCTGTCGGCACTGTCGGTTGACAGGCGGGTACGCTTATCTGTGATGATTCCCCCAGCCGCACTAAACACCCTCTCTGACAAGACGCTAGCCGCAGGACAAGCAAGCACCTCCAGGGCATACAGCGCGAGTTCAGGCCACGTGTCCAGCTTCGACACCCAGTAGTTGTAGGGGGCAGAGGCGTCATGGGGGACGGTCGTGCGATCGGCTACGTACTCCCTCACATCCTTTTACAGTGCTCCCGCCGACTCAGCCTTGACTGGGGAGCGGTGACACAGTCTTGCTAGGGAGCCAGAAAGCTGTCAAAGGCCTTAGAGAGTGTTCCCCTGCCTGTGCTGTACATGCTGCCTGATCTCTGCGCCTCCCCTGCTACCTGGCCCTCGGAACTGCGCCTTCGGCCACTAGCGCTGTCGGATGGGAATTTTACCATCAGTTTGTCTGCCAGGGTCCTGTGGTATAGCATCACTCTCGAACCCCTTTCCTCTTCGGGTATGAGAGTGGAAAGGTTCTCCTTATACCATGGGTCGAGCAGTGTGTACACCCAGTAATCCGTAGTGGCCAGAATGCGTGTAACGCGAGGGTCACGAGAAGGGCATCCTAACATGAAGTCAGCCATGTGTGCCAGGGTACCTGTACGCAACACATGGCTGTCCTCACTAGGAAGATCACTTTCAGGATCCTCCTCCTCCTCCTCCTCCTCAGGCCATACAAGCTGAAAGGATAACAGGCAAGCAGCATGGGTACCCTCAGCAGTGGGACAAGCTGTCTCTTCCCCCTCCACCTCATCCTCCTCATGCTCCTCCTCCTCCTCAACGCGCTGAGATATAGACAGGAGGGTGCTCTGACTATCCAGCAACATACTGTCTTCCCTCGCCTCTGTTTCCGAGCGCAAAGCGTCTGCCTTTATGCTTTGCAGGGAACTTCTCAAGTGGCATAGCAGAGGAATGGTGACGCTAATGATTGCAGCATCGCCGCTCACCATCTGGGTAGACTCCTCAAAGTTTCCAAGGACCTGGCAGATGTCTGCCAACCAGGCCCACTCTTCTGTAAAGAATTGAGGAGGCTGACTCCCACTGCGCCGCCCATGTTGGAGTTGGTATTCCACTATAGCTCTACGCTGCTCATAGAGCCTGGCCAACATGTGGAGCGTAGAGTTCCATCGTGTGGGCACGTCGCACAGCAGTCGGTGCACTGGCAGATGAAACCGATGTTGCAGGGTGCGCAGGGTGGCAGCGTCCGTGTGGGACTTGCGGAAATGTGCGCAGAGCCGGCGCACCTTTCCGAGCAGGTCTGACAAGCGTGGGTAGCTTTTCAGAAAGCGCTGAACCACCAAATTAAAGACATGGGCCAGGCATGGCACGTGCGTGAGGCTGCCGAGCTGCAGAGCCGCCACCAGGTTACGGCCGTTGTCACACACGACCATGCCCGGTTGGAGGCTCAGCGGCGCAAGCCAGCGGTCGGTCTGCTCTGTCAGACCCTGCAGCAGTTCGTGGGCCGTGTGCCTCCTATCTCCTAAGCTGAGTAGTTTCAGCACGGCCTGCTGACGCTTGCCCACCGCTGTGCTGCCACGACGCGCGACACCGACTGCTGCCGACGTGCTGCTGCTGACACATCTTGATTGCGAGACAGAGGTTGCGTATGAGGAGGAGGAGGAGGAGGAGGGTGGTTTAGTGGAGGAAGCATACACCACCGCAGATACCACCACCGAGCTGTGGCCCGCAATTCTGGGGGTGGGTAGGACGTGAGCAGTCCCAGGCTCTGACTCTGTCCCAGCCTCCACTAAATTCACCCAATGTGCCGTCAGGGAGATATAGTGGCCCTGCCCGCCTGTGCTTGTCCACGTGTCCGTTGTTAAGTGGACCTTGGCAGTAACCGCGTTGGTGAGGGCGCGTACAATGTTGCGGGAGACGTGGTCGTGCAGGGCTGGGACGGCACATTGGGAAAAGTAGTGGCGACTGGGAACTGAGTAGCGCGAGGCCGCCGCCGCCATCATACTTTTGAAGGACTCCGTTTCCACAACCCTATACGGCAGCATCTCCAGGCTGATAAATTTGGCTACGTGCACGTTTAACGCTTGAGCGTGCGGGTGCGTGGCGGCGTACTTGCGCTTGCACTCAAACACTTGCGCTTGCGACGGCTGGACGCTGCGCTGCCAGACATTGCTGGATGGGGCCGAGGACAGCGGAGGTGAGGGTGTGGGTGCAGGCCAGAAGACGGTAGTGCCTGTGTCCTCAGAGGGGGGTTGGATCTCAGTGGCAGGTTGGGGCACAGCGGGAGAGGCAGCGGTGCAAACCGGAGGCGGTGAACGGCCTTCGTCCCACCTTGTGGGGTGCTTGGCCATCATATGTCTGCGCATGCTGGTGGTGGTGAGGCTGCTGGTGGTGGCTCCCCGGCTGATCTTGGCGCGACAAAGGTTGCACACCACTGTTCGTCGGTCGTCTGCACTCTCAGTGAAAAACTGCCAGACCTTTGAGCACCTCGGCCTCTGCAGGGTGGCATGGCGCGAGGGGGCGCTTCGGGAAACAGTTGGTGGATTATTCGGTCTGGCCCTGCCTCTACCCCTGGACACCGCACTGCCTCTTGCAACCTGCCCTGCTGCTGCACTTGCCTCCCCCTCTGAAGACCTGTCCTCAGTAGGCGTAGCAAACCAGGTGGGGTCAGTCACCTCATTGTCCTGCTGCTCTTCCTCAGAATCCTCGGTGCGCTCCTCCCTCGGACTTAATGCCCTTACTACTACCTCACTGATAGACAACTGTGTCTCATCGTCATCGGCCTCCTCACCCACTGAAAGGTCTTGAGACAGTTGCCGGAAGTCCCCAGCCTCATCCCCCGGACCCCGGGAACTTTCGAATGGTTGGGCATCAGTCACGATAAGCTCCTCTGGTGGGAGAGGAACCACTGCTGCCCAATATGAGCAGGGGCCCGAGAACAGTTCCTGGGAGTCTGCCCGCTCCTCAGAATGTCTCATTTTCATGGAGTGAGGAGGCTGGGAGGAAGGAGGAGCAGCAGCCAGAGGATTCTGAGTTGCAGCAGTGGATGGCGCAGAACTCTGGGTGGACAATAGGTTGCTGGAAGCACTTTCTGCCATCCACGACAGGACCTGCTCACACTGCTCATTTTCTAATAAAGGTCTACCGCGTGGACCCATTAAATGTGCTATGAATGTGGGGACGCCAGAAACGTGCCTCTCTCCTAATCCCGCAGCAGTCGGCTGCGATACACCTGGATCAGGAGCTCGGCCTGTGCCCACACCCGGACTAGGGCCTCCGCGTCCTCGGCCGCGCCCACGTCCTCTAGGCCTACCCCTACCCCTCAGCATGCTGTATTACCAGGAATGCAGAAACACAACACTGTAATTAAATGTGCCGCTTATTGGCCTGTGGTTGGAGGCTGAGTTCGCTTACGGAACGCCAGGAAATAATTTGGCGCAAGCCTGCTGTAACACTTAGCTGGCTGCGTATTTATTTGGAGAAATACTACCCCCAGCAGACACGGACCCAGAACACTGAGCAGAGTGACAGGCAGGCCAAATAGATTTTTTCCAAATATTTTTTTCAAAAGGACCACTGCGTATATTCAATCTATAATATATGTCTTCTGGCCGTGCCTACACAATTCTGTCCCTGGACTGTGTGACGGAACTGCAGTGTTGCACTGTTATTAACTGCAACAGACCGGTGATTTCAGAGCCAGGAAATAATCAGCGCTGTCATCCCGCCAGAGGGAAACAGTATACATAATATTATACGCTGCCTACAGTATCTATCTGCTGGGGGTTGTAGTCCTAATTAATACGCAGCTAAGCGTTACAGCAGGCTTGCGCAAAATTGTTTCCTGGATCTGCTGTCTCTGTTACATCAGCTCTGTCATCCCGCCAGAGGGAAACAGTATACATAATATTATACGCTGCCTACAGTATCTATCTGCTGGGGGTTGTAGTCCTAATTAATACGCAGCTAAGCGTTACAGCAGGCTTGCGCAAATTTGTTTCCTGGTTCTGCTGTCTCTGTTACATGATCGCCGTCATCCTGCCAGAGGGAAAGAGTATACATAATATTATACGCTGCCTACAGTATCTGTCTGCTGTATCAGCTCAGCATTTAAAAAAAAATAGAAGCAAAATACTACTGGCCTTTGGCCACTTGACTGCTTCTGCGCTGTGAATTCCACTAGCTCAGTCATACGCACCTACGTCTCACAACAGGCGTGCGAAAAATTGTTTCCTGGCTCTGCTGTGCGTTCCGTAAGGGAAGTCAGCCTCCAACCACAGGCCAATAAGCGGCACATTTAATTACAGCGTTTTGTTTCTGCACTACTGGTAATACAGCATGCTGAGGGGTAGGGATAGGCCTAGAGGACGTGGACGCGGGCGAGGACGCGGAGGCCCAAGTCAGGGTGTGGGCACAGGCCGAGCTCCTGATCCAGGTGTATCGCAGCCGACTGCTGCGGGATTAGGAGAGAGGCACGTTTCTGGCTTCCCCACATTCATCTCACAATTAATGGGTCCACGCGGTAGACCTTTATTAGAAAATGAGCAGTGTGAGCAGGTCCTGTCGTGGATGGGAGAAAGTGCATCCAGCAATCTATCGACCACCCAGAGTTCTGCGCCGTCCACTGCTGCAACTCTGAATCCTCTGGCTGCTGCTCCTCCTTCCTCCCAGCCTCCTCACTCCATTACAATGACACATTCTGAGGAGCAGGCAGACTCCCAGGAACTGTTCCCGGGCCCCTGCCCAGAATGGCCAGCAATGGTTCCTCTCCCACCGGAGGAGTTTGTCGTGACCGATGCCCAACCTTTGGAAAGTTCCCGGGGTCCAGGGGATGAGGCTGGGGACTTCCGGCAACTGTCTCAAGAGCTTTCAGTGGGTGAGGAGGACGATGACGATGAGACACAGTTGTCTATCACTCAGGTAGTAGTAATTGGAGTAAGTCCGAGGGAGAAGCGCACAGAGGATTCGGAGGAAGAGCAGCAGGACGATGAGGTGACTGACCCCACCTGGTTTGCTACGCCTACTGAGGACAGGTCTTCAGAGGGGGAGGCAAGTGCAGCAGCAGGGCAGGTTGGAAGAGGCAGTGCGGTGGCCCGGGGTTGAGGCAGGGCCTGACCGAATAATCCACCAACTGTTTCCCAAAGTGCCCCCTCGCGCCATGCCACCCTGCAGAGGCCGAGGTGCTCGAAGGTCTGGCAGTTTTTCACTGAGAGTGCAGACGACTGATGAACATTGGTGTGCAACCTTTGTCGCGCCAAGATCAGCCGGGGAGCCACCACCACCAGCCTCACCACCAGCAGCATGCGCAGACATATGATGGCCAAGCACCCCACAAGGTGGGAGGAAGGCCGTTCACCGCCTCCGGTTTCCACCGCTGCCTCTCCCCCTGTGCCCCAACCTGCCACTGAGATCCAACCCCCCTCTCAGGACACAGGCACTACCGTCTCCTGGCCTGCACCCACACCCTCACCTCCGCTGTGCTCGGCCCCATCCACCAATGTCTCTCAGCGCACCGTCCAGCCGTCGCTAGCGCAAGTGTTTGAGCGCAAGCGCAAGTACGCCGCCATGCACCCGCACGCTCAAGCGTTAAACGTGCACATAGCCAAATTTATCAGCCTGGAGATGCTGCTGTATAGGGTTGTGGAAACAGAGGCTTTCAAAGGTATAATGGCGGCCGCAGCCCCGCGCTACTCAGTTCCCAGTTGCCACTACTTTTCCCAATGTGCCGTCCCAGCCCTGCACGACCACGTCTCCCGCAACATTGTACGCGCCCTCACCAACACGGTTACTGCCAAGGTCCACTTAACAACGGACACGTGGACAAGCTCAGGCGGGAGGGCCACTTTATCTCCCTGACGGCACATTGGGTGAATTTAGTGGAGGCTGGGACAGAGTCAGAGCCTGGGACCACTCACATCCTACCCACCCCCAGAATTGCGGGCCCCAGCTCGGTGGTGGTATCTGCGGCGGTGTATGCTTCCTCCACTAAACCACCCTCCTCCTCCTACGCAACCTCTGTCTCGCAATCAAGATGTGTCAGCAGCAGCACGTCGTCAGCAGTCGGTGTCGCGCGGCACGGCAGCACAGCGATGGGCAAGCGTCAGCAGGCCGTGCTGAAACTACTCAGCTTAGGAGAGAAGAGGCACACGGCCCACGAACTGCTGCAGGGTCTGACAGAGCAGACCGACCGCTGGCTTGCGCCGCTGAGCCTCCAACCGGGCATGGTCGTGTGTGACAACGGCCGTAACCTGGTGGCGGCTCTGCAGCTCGGCAGCCTCACGCACGTGCCATGCCTGGCCCACGTCTTTAATTTGGTGGTTCAGCGCTTTCTGAAAAGCTACCCACGCTTGTCAGACCTGCTCGGAAAGGTGCGCCGGCTCTGCACACATCTCCGCAAGTCCCACACGGACGCTGCCACCCTGCGCACCCTGCAACATCGGTTTCATCTGCCAGTGCACCGACTGCTGTGCGACGTGCCCACACGATGGAACTCTACGCTCCACATGTTGGCCAGGCTCTATGAGCAGCGTAGAGCTATAGTCGAATACCAACTCCAACATGGGCGGCGCAGTGGGAGTCAGCCTCCTCAATTCTTTACAGAAGAGTGGGCCTGGTTGGCAGCCATCTGCCAGGTCCTTGGAAACTTTGAGGAGTCTACCCAGATGGTGAGCAGCGATGCTGCAATCATTAGCGTCACCATTCCTCTGCTATGCCTCTTGAGAAGTTCCCTGCAAAGCATAAAGGCAGACGCTTTGCGCTCGGAAACAGAGGTGGGGGAAGACAGTATGTCGCTGGATAGTCAGAGCACCCTCCTGTCTATATCTCAGCGCGTTGAGGAGGAGGAGGAGGAGCATGAGGAGGATGAGTAGGAGGGGGAAGAGACAGCTTGGCCCACTGCTGAGGGTACCCATGCTGCTTGCCTGTCATCGTTTCAGCTTGTATGGCCTGAGGAGGAGGAGGAGGAGGATCCTGAAAGTGATCTTCCTAGTGAGGACAGCCATGTGTTGTGTACAGGTACCCTGGCACACATGGCTGACTTCATGTTAGGATGCCCTTCTTGTGACCCTCGCGTTACACGCATTCTGGCCACTACGGATTACTGGGTGTACACACTGCTCGACCCATGGTATAAGGAGAACCTTTCCACTCTCATACCCGAAGAGGAAAGGGGTTTGAGAGTGATGCTATACCACAGGACCCTGGCGGACAAACTGATGGTAAAATTCCCATCCGACAGCGCTAGTGGCCGAAGGCGCAGTTCCGAGGGCCAGGTAGCAGGGGAGGCGCAGAGATCAGGCAGCATGTACAGCACAGGCAGGGGAACACTCTCTAAGGCCTTTGACAGCTTTCTGGCTCCCCAGCAAGACTGTGTCACCGCTCCCCAGTCAAGGCTGAGTCGGCGGGAGCACTGTAAAAGGATGTGAGGGAGTACGTAGCCAATCGCACGACCGTCCTCCATGACGCCTCTGCCCCCTACAACTACTGGGTGTTGAAGCTGGACACGTGGCCTGAACTCGCGCTGTATGCCCTGGAGGTGCTTGCTTGTCCTACGGCTAGCGTCTTGTCAGAGAGGGTGTTTAGTGCGGCTGGGGGAATCATCACAGATAAGCGTACCCGCCTGTCAACCGACAGTGCCGACAGGCTTACACTCATCAAGATGAACAAAGCCTGGATTTCCCCAGACTTCTCTTCTCCACCAGCGGACAGCAGCGATACCTAAACAATACGTAGGCTGCACCCGCGGATGGAAGCATTGTTCTCTATCACCATCAAAAACGTGGACCTTTTAGCTTCACCAATGTGTGTATAATATTCATCCTCCTCCTCCTGCTCCTCCTCCTGAAACCTGACGTAATCACGCCGAACGGGCAATTTTTCTTAGGCCCACAAGGCTCAGTCATATAATTTTTCTAAACAATTTTTATACATTTCAATGATCATTAAAGCGTTGAAACTTTCACCTGAACCAATTTCTATTTTAACTGGGCTGCCTCCAGGCCTAGTTACAAATTAAGCCACATTAACCAAAGCGATTAATGGGTTTCACCTGCCCTCTTGGTTGGGCATGGGCAATTTTTCTGACGTACATTAGTACTGTTGGTACACCAATTTTTTGGGGCCCTCGCCTACAGTGTAATCCAATTAATTTTTTGCCCACCTGCATTAAAGCTGACATTACATCAGCTGTGCTGGGCACTGCAATGGGATATATTTATGTACCGCCGGTGGGTTGCATTGCTAATGAGGGCTTTTCAGAAGTAAAAGTTGTTGGGAGGGGGGCCCACTCTTGCCGCTATTGTGGCTTAATAGTGGGACCTGGGAACTTGAGATGCAGCCCAACATGTAGCCCCTCGCCTGCCCTATCCGTTGCTCAGTCGTTCCCATCACTTTCTTGAATTGCCCAGATTTTCACAAATGAAAACATTAGCGAGCATCGGCGATATACAAAAATGCTCGGGTCGCCCATTGACTTCAATGGGGTTCGTTACTCGAAACGAACCCTCGAGCATTGCGATAATTTCGTCCCGAGTAACGAGCACCCAAGCATTTTGGTGCTCGCTCATCTCTAATCGTATGCATTCCTTTTCCAGATTTTCATTGCTTCTTCAGTTATTTCTTGTCTCTGCGGAGTTTGCGGCTCAGACATCTTTTGCTCCTCTGAAAATAATAGCGCCATACACTATCAACTGACTATAGCGCTACTCACTGTGACCCTGAGAAATAAAATATAATACACACTGTGCCTCCAGAAATAAATTATACTACACTGAATCACCAGAAATAGAGGATAACACACTGTGTCCCCAGAAATAAATGGCAACACACTGTGTCCCCAGAAATAAGTTCTAATACACTATAATAATAGTGTATAATAATACACTATAATTTCCCTAAAAGAAATGATTTAATAATAAAAATTCTATCATTCTAAAAATTAAAAGAGCGAGAGGGAAAATAGAGACAGAGAGGAGGATAAACAGAGAGAATGGGAAAAAAGTACAGAGACATGTGGAGAAAAAAGACAGAGAAATTGGAAAAAAGAGAGAACAAAAGTGGAAATAAGAGAGACAACAAAAAAAGCGAATGTGGAAAAAAAGAGCAAAATAAAAAAAAATAGAATGCGGTGAAAAAGAGAAAAATAAGACAGAGAAAAGGCAGAAAATAAAGAGACAGAGAGAGGGCCCCAGGTTGTAAGGGGTGGAGGTCTGGACTGTGCACAAACCTGGTTCCTCAATTAGTTCAGTGTGCATGTCTCATGGAGGTGGAGACAAGGATATCCTCAGCAGATTCTGTTTGGGCTCGGAGCCATTGATAGAATTTAGGTGCCAGCAAGGATGCATCACAGGAATAAGATTCCCATCATGGATGAACCACAAAAATGATCTAATATATATTTACTGAATATATGAAACGGTTAATGCATGTTTCTGGCTGATTTAGTATGCTAATTACTTTGCTTATTAATATGCACGTGTTTCCTATGTAAATCATTACATTGTGATTGGTTAGTCTTGTTTTTTTAATATTGTACTGTTTTAATGCTCATTTATGCTCTACTCGAGCAACGAACCCCATTGACTACAATGGGAGACTCAAGCATTTTTGTATGTGGGACGTCGGGTGTCGAGCTTTTTTTTTTTTCCTGGGTTCGTTCTCTCTCTCTCTCTCTCGGCAGAGTATGTTCGCTCAACTCTAGATATAATAAAGCAAGACGTTTTATGGAATTTTGCAGCCACAGAAAACTACTTCAATCACATCACTGACTTAAGAAGAGAGATTTCCATGCTTCAATCTTCTCTTTTCTCACCCCTCTCATTCTCTATCAATCTTGTATATCTAACAACTACTTCTTGTGCGTTCTGCGAGGGAAGCCCACATATAGGTCCACAAGGAAATACAAGACATGAGATTTTTAAATAAATATAAATTGTTTGCCAAACCAAGAAAAATGAGCAAATAGAAGATTTGTTTGAATTAATTGCTCTTTTGCTGATGCCGTTTATTGACTCTCATTCGGAAGCAGATTATATAAGTATAATGATAATCAGATATAAGTTTTTGCTGCACTTTCTTTAAAGTATTCTACCATATGAAATAACAAAAAATGTAACGGACTGATAGCATCATCACTGGCCTATAGAAGGAGTACTGCCAAATATGAGCTAACGCTTATTGCATCTATGCCTCCTTATTTAACATAACTCCTCTAAATGCTCCTCTACCGTATCTCGAACTGGTATGTGGTCTTCAAGTATTTTATGTGAATGGTTTGATCTTCAACTTTTGAGTTCATATGGTGGGTTCATATTTGCAAAGTGTAAACCACAACATTTCCTTGTATAGTTGACCTGAAAACAGAGACCTCACTCTTCTACGGTTTCAACATCCACTCCAATCACACGTCTACACTATGAGAGTGACCTATCTGTTCCTGGTCAAGACCTTAAAATCTGCAGTTAAGAGGTTTTTTTTTTTATATACTCCCAAGAGAATTTTAAAATGAAGTTGATTGGAAGGCTTCTAATAACTAAAGGTCATGTGCGTTATTGGATTACTGCAATCTGTGGAGCCACATTGTCAGCCGAAAAGGCAAGTCTGCCTTTAAGAACATTGCAAAGAAAATGGTCTCAGAGGACTGTAGGGTACTAAGGCCAGAAGTTCTTCATAAGTGCACTTTATTGCGGCTATTTTACATCATCTAATAGTACACCTTATAACCTTAAAATTTACCACGAATAAAGATCTTACCACAAATCATCCAACTATGGATATTAATGACCCGTCTGGTCTGACCTTCTGTCAAGTGTAACCATGCACTTTCAATTTTCCATTCCATTGCTAGTCCCCATGTAGATGCTGTGGTAATGCATCTTACTCTGTCCCATTTCTTGAGGTAAACAAAACATCCAAAGGCCAAAACACATTTCAATCACCCCGCTATAAACTGGCAACGAGAAAACAGAATACTAAGTCCTCGTATAGATTACACCTGTAGTATTAAAAAATATTAAAAAGATCAGTGATAGAAAATTTGGGTAAATGCATAAGTTAGAAACATTTGTGAAAATGCATGAACTCTTCATATATATACAGGTGCATTTAATAAATGGGGACTCAAGTATAGATGCCACTTTTGGGCTTTACGATAAAACATTTTAGAATTGCTATTCATGTAGTTGATATATAATACATACTTAGATATCTTATTGACAAATTCCAATTTTTACATCTTAGAAGACTGTTCTTTTTGTCTAAACGATCCTGACCAATAATGTTCTGCATTTTTAGAAAGAAGGAAAAGCGCCGTGCCATCTGGATTAGTTACAGCACTTTTAATACTTGGGATGAAAGCTAAAATATTCAGCTTTTTTCAGTATTGTATATGAATTCTGAAAGAGCAGCAGCACATACTGTGCAGCCCCATCACAAAATTCTGCAAGTCACCATTGATGGATGTGCAAATCCCGTACTTATTCTGTGGGCATTCATACAATCTAATTGACAATAGTGAGCATATAATTACACATGGCAGACTAGCTGCAGAAATGTCTGCAACTCTCCCACTAGTCTAAGGGAACTTTCAAACGGGCCGAATTTTTTAATGCATTCCGCAACCCAAGTCTCCGCTCCGTGCAGATTTTGATGCAGAAAGAAAATAGCTTAAATTAACCTGCAATCCCGCATCAAAATCTGCAGTTGGCTATGTGGGTTTTGGTTTGGAGTACTGCAGTGACAAACTCTGCAACACCCCAGTGGAATTATTCTGCCCGTGTTAAAAAAGTCCCTTAATCGAGTTTGTAGAAATGTGTGTATATGCTGCAAAAATAACCCCATTCACATGTATGGAATGATTTTTTAGTTGTCGAAATTTCCTAAAATAACCTTTAATGTTTGTGTTTCAGTGCGGCTGCGCACTGTCATAAGCGCAAAAATGCTTGCACCTGCGCAGCAGATTGTATTTTGAGACCATGCCTGCACAAATATTGAGCATATTCGCACAGGTGCCACTCATTCACATAGCCTTCTATGGGGATCTTTGGTGTGCAAAAGCAGAGCATGTCACTTTTTTTTCACAAGTGCGAAATGCGCCCATAAAAGATCCGTAAGAATGAATCCATTGTAATTAGAGATGAGCGAGCACGCTCAGTAAGGTGAGTTATTCGAGCGAGCCTTGCTCATCTCGAGTGACTGCCTTCTCCTCCGGGGGTGAGCGGCGGGCGGCGTGGGGTAGCTCTCCTCCTCTCTCCCCCGCCGCCACCTGCTGCCCCCCGAGCATGCTCGGAGGAGAGGGCAGTTACTTGGGATGAGTGAGGCTCGCTCGAGTAACTCACCTTACCGAGCGTGCTCGCTCATCTCTAATTGTAATCAATAGGCTTTATTTGCTGCCTATTGCATGAGCAAAAATTGCTAGTGCAAATACGTCTATGTGCAGTCGCTCTAAAGCCTCAGGGACACAAACATGAGGGTACAGGGAGGAATAACCAGGGATGTAGTGGAGCCAGGATGCCAGCTTTTTGGCAGAATAGGTGGGACAAGGTGCTCTGAAAAGAGACTTCCTGCATCGTGGAATTGTGGCACCAACAAGTCAGTTGCCATCGCAATCTTCACAATTACATAACAACACTTATATGATGCTACTGTCACAGTCATGTGACCAGGGCTATGCAGCCCAGGAAGTGTTGCTTGTCAAAGCAGCTCCTCTTGGCCCTTCCTATTCCGATCTTTCTCATAGTCATCTGATGTGACTGCAATCCTGTGAGGAGATGAAGCTTGCTGGTGGACCTCAGTAACAAAAGTCCTGCCTGTTGCCAATGCCATGATCCAATGCCAGTGCTGAAGTCAGAACAGTCTGTGCAGCAGGAGAGAGATGTTATTCTTGTATCTTGTCATCACCAGAAGTTAGAGGTTTGACAGGGCTTCGATGGAGGTACACCCCTGTCACACCCCTAGCCCCCGATTGGGTGACTTGTGTAAGGTCCTAGCAGCTGCGTGTGTATACATTTCCTCTGCTGGACGGTTAGGGTTAGGTTTCCGTGTTCAGGTTAGGCTTAGATTATTATCTGTAAACACTTCCATGAGCAGACGTTCCCATAGCATTTCCCCTAACTGCTTTTGTCTATCCTGCCGCCGGCGCTGTCCCCTTCCACTGAGGCAGGGCCTTCCCTGCCTACATGCTCCAGTGTGTTCTGCCGCAGCCGCATCCGCTGCGAGACTCGCCACACCAGTAGGCTGTAAGTGCTGTGCCGGTGCTGCCTGTATGTGTCCTCCCACCGCTGAGGAAAGTGTACTGCTACTGCTGCTGCTGCCTCTGTGTGTTTTGGCACTGCTGCCTGTGCTGCCGCCGCTGGATTACAGTGTCCTTCCGCAGCTGGCTGGAACTCTCCTGATGTCGATGCCCCAAACTGTCTTGCTGCCGCTGGCTGGAACAGTCCGCTCACAGCTTTGCCCATGTCCTCCTCGGCTTGCAAATCGTCTGCAGGTGCTGCTGCTGCCGCTGTCGGAAAGGCCTTAGTGCTCTGCCAGGACCTACAGGCCGGCTTGCTCTGTAGCCAATCAGCTACAGGGGGAGTCACCGGCCTGTCACTCTTGTCTCCACCAGGATTTCCTGGTGGTGACAAGATACAAGAATACCAAGAGAGACTACTTACCTGTCACACCCCTCTGCCACCTAACCATCCCCTAACAGAGCTTCTGTCTCTTTGTACTCTCTATCTTTGCTCCCTCACACAGCCTGCTGGAATCTTCTCACCCCTTGCCCCTCTGGTAGGGCTGCCACACTTTCACTCTTTTGGGTCTTAACTTCAGTATCTGAAACTGAAGAGTAACCCAAAACCAAAGGAGGGTACATTTACAGGGGTCTATTCTGAGGTCTGAATTGTTTTATTTTTGGTCTGATCTGGTGCTTGAATTTATTTTGGTGTTTGACCTGGGATGTTTAATTCAGTCTCCTAGGGTCTGAATTTATTTCTTTATTGCTATAGGTCTGAAAATAACTGCAGAAGTGAAGAGCCAAAGATGTCTAGGCAGTAAACTCTAAAGTCATCAGGAGACGTTATCATATCGGACTGGGCCAGATGGAGATGAAGAGGACGAGAGAACATCTGCAATCATAGAATACATAACCTGTGAGTCACTGGAATTAACTGTATTGTAATCACTTATAGAGTCTATAGTGTGCCTGTGTAGAGCTGGCTTCTACTACTATATATTCACTGTGGTATAGTGTCATGTCATTCCTTACAGCAGTCCTTATTTGCATAACCAAGCCATTCATTTTCATGAGCAGACCCACACATATGATGTTTACGAGATGGACCCAACTCCACTGTGAGTTCTATCTACTCTGCCTCAGTCCCTAGAGCCCTGGCACTTTTGTTTTGGGACTATACCCCTAGAGATAGCATACAAATTGTAAAATAAGTTCACAATATCGCTTTCTATTGCAGTCTGTGTGCTGCCATGTGGTGCCTCCATATACCTCTGTGTTATGCATTATGTTTCCCCTAAGAAGAATATAACATGCGATGCTGCATGCCATGATTTCTGTGACACAAGTTTCAAGTACAGTTGTATGCATGAACATTAAAAAAAAGTCTAATAAAAAATCTTAAGACTAATACACTATTGCACAGGAAAAGAGTGGATTCAGTTTTCTATGCAGCGCTGCCAATACAATTAAGAGACTCTGATTTGATTGCCTGCTATGGACTGCATTTTTACGTTTTGTTTTTTAATCCCAAAATGTCCTCTCGTCCAGCATTTTAAGTGCAGATCTTAAGTGGTCTAAATATTTTACGGTGAATTAAGATAATTTAGATAAATGTCTTTTATGCTGTTTGTTTTTAGGTTTTAGTCAATTATTAAAGCAGACATATATTATACTGTAGTCAATTGGGTTAAAAAAAGTGACAAAAATCCCACAATTTATTGATGTTTTATGGTTTTTTGTGTGTGTGAATATTGGCACTGTGGTTATAAGCAGTGTTGAATTAAACCTTGTGGACACCCCTAGGCAACTGAAATTTTGGAGACCCCCTTACAAGTTATTTATTTAGGTTTCTTATGTGTGTGCTCCAGTGGGATAACATTGAACTAAGTAGTGTAGAGTACACGTCGATGGAGATGTTCGATGGAGATGATCACCACTACTGTATATTGCATTACACATATGTAGTTTGCACTAAATTTTTATATCAAATCAATATCATTTTGATTTGTTATCGCGGAGTCCCTAAAAGGCACAAGGCCCATAGGCCAGTCCTAACTCTGCCTATTTGGTAATCCAGAACTGGTTATATTATGCCTTGCTGTAATGTAGTTTCTCGATTACTGTAGTTTTAGAAACCTTTCCTTGAAGTGCTTCCTGTTCTGGGTCCTGAGACCCGAAGCAAATAGCTTACAGTGCCAGAGGATGTTGCCATTTAACTTTGTAATATTACATGTGACCATTCAAATGAGTGGTCATCTGACACATGGACAGATCTGGTCTGCCAAAGTGAGAGTCACTTCTTGTTAGTGGTTTTACAGTTTGACTCATAGAGGAAGGGTTCAGAGCAACCCCCAAGAAGTCCATATGCCCTAATAGCCAATGTGGAAATACGTTAAGGTGACACAACTCTCTTAAGAAAAAAGTTAGTAGAGCCAGTATATTAGGTGCAATAATAATACAGCCTACTGTAGTACCAAAACCAGAACATTTGAACATGCCATTATCTTAAAATATGGACATCTAAACAATGTCCATAGTTTAAGGTAACTAGGTAAAGTCCCCTGGTGCAAGCAGGGTGACTCCTAGGGTAATGTCTTGGCAGACTTTTTTTGTGGGGTCGTTTGACATTGCCTTCCCCAGTCATCTTTTATACCCCAGCAAGCTCAGTACTCATTTTACCGACTTTGGAAGGATGGAAGGCTAAGTCAACCTTGAGCCAGCTACCTGAACTAAGCGGGGATTGAACCCACAACCTTCCGGTCATGAGGGAGAGCTTAGTACTGTATTTCTGCTGCCCCAACACACTGCCCGAAAAACTACCAAACATTAATGTCAGTAAGTGGTAAGTGCTTCCACTAAACCACCCTCAAACTGCATACTGATGGGATTTACTAAGTTTCTGCTAACTACAGAAATTGAGAGAGTAATGAATACAGTACCCACGCCAGGCTCCTTCAATATCATATAGAGGAGATCCGTTCTCCTGTATGGCTTTTAGAGTGAAAGAAGAATCAGATTGTGGCACAATAGTAAAAAGGGAAACATTTCCTAGTTTTCCCTTAGGTGATGTGAAAGAGACCTAAATAGCATGCTATGAATAAGTAAGTCATGCAGGAGGTGATAGCCTCCAACCTAATACCAAAAGTATAAGGTTCTTATAAATTTTGTTTTAAAACTTTCATTTATATCTGGTGAATCATCTAGTACAAGCAAACAACCTTTCATCCCACTTCTGTATAATCAACAAGCCCTTACTTTGTGAAAGCACAACTCTGCTGAAAGCCACAAAGGTCAGACACACATGCAGACGGAGTTCTAATTTTATCCTACCATATACTAGTCTTATAAACTAAAGGTCCTCTGTGAACTACCAATCAGAATTGGCACATTTGAAAAGAACTTGATTTTTGCTATTTGTACTTAATAAAGAAAAAAAGTAGTTAGAAATTATAATTTTATGTTCAATAAGATTTAATTGAACTTTCATATTGAACTTACAATTAGAATGGGAAAATAGGACATTAAGTAGACTGTTAGACTGTTTGGAAATACAGAGACAATATCCACAGACATATTTAACATTATCAGCTTTAGCCCTTTCCAATCCACTGTCTGACATCTTCTTACATTCTGATTGAAGCTTGTACAACTCCAACGTCAGAAGACGTCCGACAGGGTATTCTTACTGTCTATTGTCAGCCACTCCGGTGTCGGAGCCTCTCTGGCACACACACACTGGCATTAGCTAGCAGATGGCACCATTGTATAACAGCAAAAAGAGAAAGCCTTTTAGGAAACCCTAAATCCAAAATTGGATTGGAAAGGGTTAGTGTTTTCTTCTGTCCCTTCTATGCATGTATATAGAATAAGAAATAAACATTTCAACATTATTCTGTCTCGTCCAATGACTTCTCGTCTATCGAATCTGCCTTACTCGTCTGGCCCTTAGGATCCCCTAGAGAGAATCCGCCAAGTGCCACCTCCTCCCGTCTTGATCCAGAAAGAGGGGATTAGTAGAGGGATTTAGGGGAAGGAAACTACCCTGAGACCATAGACCAATATCCTTCACGGGATTTCACCAGAAATTATTATTTGATATGAAACTTGAGTAGTGTCTAATATTAAAAGATTTTGCCCCCAAATTTTTTGATTAAACCAAACATTTCAAAGATTTTGGTCTAAGGACTGTTCCAGTATTCGATGCAGTGGTGGCTGGAAACGTTTGCTCACTCTTAATTGAAACTTTTGTGAGATACGGTTGTCTCCGAGAAGGGGAATACATAGAAATAGAAATGCTCCCCAGAAAAAAAGTTTAAATCTCTTGCATTGGCTGCAGTTTATGTAAGCAAGCACAGCTAAAGCACCTACAGCTGCACGCTAACGCATTACTTCAGGCAAAAAACAGCAGCACAGAGGTGGTTGCTCGTGAGAATCTCCTGTAGAATGCACATTTTCTGGACCCATATGTGTTTTACATGGGGGAACTCTACATGCCACCATTTGTAGGGGGACACTGCTTGGCACTATTAATAGGGTGCACTATTCTAATACTAATAATGGTGGCATCTCAATAATAAAGGCAGCAGTCAGCAGTACCATTTCTACTCTTCTCCAAACAGTTTTACTTTCCCATATACATTCATAGGTAAATCAAGTGATCCTTTACTCTTTGGGACCCTTGCTTTCGCTATGGTTCCACTATATATTTGCCCGTGCTGGAAGAGTGACCTAATGTATTGCAGCCACTTTGTTCTGAAGTGTAACACTTTCCCCTGTACTAAAGTAAGGTGCTGTTTAGTTAATGGAGATGCCCATGGGCGTAACTATAGAGGGTGCAGGGGATGCGGTTGCACACGGGCCCAGGAGCCTTAGGGTGCCCATAAGGCCTCTCTTCTCCATATAGGGAGCCCAGTACTATGAATAAAGCATTATAGTTGGGGGCCCTGTTACAGGTTTTGCATTGGGGCCCAGAAGTTTCAAGTTATGTCTCTGTGCAGCATGGTTTAGGTATGGGTACGGGTACAGATACAGATAGAGGATGGAAGGGGGGCAGCTCACGTTTTGCATCAGGGCCCCTGAGCCTTTAGTTACGCCCCTGGAGATGCCTGTTATATCAATACACTGTGCACCTATGAGCGAATACCTTTATTACTCAAGAAATTGCTCCGTGGAGTTCTGCAGACCAGCTGTATAAGAAGAATGAAAATGCTATTGCCCTTTTTGCGCCATGTTATCATAGGTCAGAAGCTGTATCTGCAACTGGACACATAGCACTGCAATATATTACTCACTATAGTTTATTTTAATGAATGGCCATTCCGTGAGATGCCAGCTGTATGAAATAAGATGCAATACTTTCTGTACTAAAAAAGTAAAAACATATGTGACTATGATGTAAAACTGATGCCAGTTTGGAACTCTGTAATGAGTGGTACAACAAAGGAGCACTCGGCACTAAGAATTTGTACAGTCTATGACTTCATGGCCGAGGTGTTCTTATTGGGTTCCACTACACTAAAATAGCATTTACACTTGGCTCAGGGAGATCTAGCAAACTAGGAATTTCTCGTCAAAAGTGCCATCATAACGCAGTGCCACATTTAAAGGCACTGAGCTCTGAAGTACAACCCATAATCTTACTAATGTTTGTTTATTGCATAGCTGTGTCCCTGATTTTATGCACCGGTTTGCAATGGGTATGAATGAAACATCTGAGCTCAACAATTAGAAGATGTCTCCACATACTTTTCAGCAGTCTATGCGAGAGAGGAGGAACCATAGGGAGAAGCCTGTGTAAAGGCCCATTTACACCAGCCAAAGATCGCTAAAAAAATCGCTAATCGGTGATCATTTTAGCGATCATCAGCACGTCTAAATGTGCGCCCATTGTGCACTTTTCGGGCACTGCTAGCTGATCATTCAATTCAGTCCAACCTAAAAATCATCCTTCAGCCTTATCAGAAGTTCTCCATGGGTAATGCTGATAGCATTGTTTCCCCATGGAGAACAAAAGATCTGAGCACAGATAGTACCCCTCAGGCTATTAACTGCATTCAGAAGGCTTCATTTGCACACTTAATTGTAATTAAGTAGCTGAGTAACTACTTAATAGTTTATTTAAAATGATCGCTCAAAGCTGTCACTCAAACTGTCGTTGGAGCGATCTTTTAGTGATCATCGGCCCTTGTAAATGGGCCTTAAAGGGGTTGTCCCGCGAAAGCAAGTGGGGTTATACACTTCTGTATGGCCATATTAATGCACTTTGTAATATACATCGTGCATTAAATATGAGCCATACAGAAGTTATATACTCACCTTCCCTGCGCTGGCGTCCCCGTCTCCATGGTGCCATCTAATTTCAGCGTCTAATCGCCCAATTAGACGCGCTTGCGCAGAAGGGTCTTCTCCCTTCTGGTCGGTCCGGGCACGAGCTGCGTTCTGGCTTCGCCCCCTTCTACGCATCATCGCGTAGCTCCACCCCATCACGTGTGCTGATTCCAGCGAATCAGGAGGCTGGAATCGGCAATGGACCGCACAGAGCCCACGGTGCACCATGGGAGAAGACCCGCAGTGCATCGTGGGTGAAGATCCCGGCGGCCATCTTGGAAGAAAAGAAGGAAGAAGTTGCAGAGAGGGGATACGGGTAAGTAAAATTTATTTTTTTAATTTCAACACATCCCTTGGGTTTGTCCTGCGCTGAACGGGGGGCCTATGCAAAAAAAAAAAAAGTTTTGGCGCGGGACAACCCCTTTAAGACAACGGGCATATGGAGAAGTCTGTATAATGGAGAGCAGTGTGTGTGTATCAGAGAAGGGGCTTTTAGGAACAGTCTGTGTAAAATAGGAAAGCATGGGAGAAGACTATGTGTAAAAGAGTGGCAGGGGGGAGCAGCCTGTGTAAGAAATGGCATCACTGGTGAGCAATTTGTATCAGAGAGGGGGTATATCATGTGGTGTAGTCTGTGTGTGAGAGGCGGCAAGGACAGCAGTCTGTATGAGAGAATCAGAAACCATAGGGAAAGGTCTCTGTAAGAGAAGGGGAATGGGGAGAAGCCTGCGTGAAGAGGGAGAATTAAAAGCAGTCTGTGTGAGAGAGGGGGCATGGGAAATAGCCTGTGTAAAAGAGGGAGGATTGGCAGAAAACTAAGTGAGAAAGACGGTAGCATGGGGGAGCAGTCTGTGTGCAAAATAAGGCAGCATGGGGGAGCAAACCAGGGATTACCCATTTCCTTCTTGACATTAGAACATGTCTTATTTAACAAAGAGAAAAACCTAACCTGAGAAGCAAAGAGAATACATCACCTATGAGTCACTAAAATCAGTTATACGGCCTGCAAAGCATGTAGAACTGGTATCTAGCACTGCATGCTGACTGTAGTAAGGTACCATGTAATACTTGTGTATTTGCATCCAACACTAACTGGATAGCACTGCCTCCGTTGCTAGCTCTACTTATGCTGCTAGCTCCACCGGCACTGCCTCAGACCCCAGAGCCTTGGCAGTGTTTGGCGTGGACGGCACTCCTGCAGAGTATCATCTTAACTACAAACCTTCTACTAATGTATTTGCTGGGACATATTAGAAGCTACACTACAGCTCATTCATTGCAATGCACCACTCAAATCATTAGTTTTCAGGAAATAAAACAAGCTGGCTTGTGATGAATATGGATTATTTTAGGCAAATAAGTAAACACTGTGATCACTCTTAAGGGTGAACACTTTGATGAGAGAAGAATATAAGGAGATCAAGGCTCAATTCATGTGTAGAGAATATGTATGAGTACAAAGCATGTTTATTAGCCTTATTTCTAGTGTAGTGAAATTATTAAGGCTGCCTTCACATCTGTGGTGGGGATTCCATTCTGGGAGCAGGTAAGGGGAATCCCCTGACCGAACGGATCCGTCTTATGAACAGATCAGACCTATTGACTATAATGGGGTCCGTTCAGTTTCAGCTTAGCATTTTACCAGTGTGCAGCACTATTTCTTACGGATCTTTGACGGAACCTCCAACTAGAAGTTCCAACGCAGAGGTGAAGGCCGCCTAAGCTGTACCGTACAATAGTGTGTGAGTAGGTAAATTTGTTAAAAAGGTGGTAGAAGAAGACTTTTGCAGCACTTCATTGTCTTAAAAAGAAGACCATCTGATTTTTCATGCATACACAGCTCCCACCCAATTTTACTACATGTCAGTGCTCTGTCATGTGGCTGGGGGAATTAATTGGTCAGATTTAGCTGCTGAAATACCTTTCTATGTTCTTTACAGAAATGTGAATTGTTGCCAGCCAAAATTTAATTTTCACTCCAGCACCACACTATTCCATTCCAGTGCAATATTAGCAGCTCCACATCACAGGGCTCCGGGCTGCAGTGCCTATATTTTTCTTGGCCAAGGTACAGCCTTACACCTCAGTGTTTTTCCTGTTTCAATGAAAAGTGCCATTAGTACAGGAAACAGAAATGTTTAAACTGAATATATTCAGAAAAGATTTCTTACTCCAGATAGATGGGAATATACACGGACGTGTGTGTAAAGAAATATATGCACTTTCCTCAGCCTAAACACAGCCTACAGACCATGCAACTATTTAGTTGTAGTTTGTCCCTTGTAGATCATAAGAACAGGGTTCTTGTTCCTAACAGATCATTCATTGGACACACTGAATATCTGTTCTAAATGTAAATAAAGGCATTCATATACTTGATGCTGAAAACCTCCGTTTTTCACATGGACCAGAGTTTTACCTTTAAACATCCACTGGGGATTTCCTTGTGGGTATTGCTTGGCAAGGCAATAGCCAACTTGAGCGGGCTGAAATGGTTAATGTGGTTAGGAACCACATCAAGGTCGGGGCTCAGAAGCGGACAATGTGGTCAAGTACAAACCAAAGTCAGGGAGTTTGACAAATATCTTGGTGTCCAAAACATGTAGTATAGAAAGTCTGTTCCTTGATACCCACATAGATAAGAACAAACCAAGGAAACAAGCATGTGTGAAGATGTGGAATAAGGGAAGTTAAAGGAACAGAAGTAGTGGCATAAATAATAGTTTAGTTCAAATGTTTGGTTCTTCAGCACTTCACACTACAGAAGTGCCTCGTGGTGGAACTTGAAATATCATTCTTCCCTCTCTTTAATGGGAATTTCACATTTAGAGATTATAGGTTTGGAGAATAGGCATAAAATAATACTAACCCGTATTATACCAGCCCGTATAATAATACTAGCTACAGTGCCCATAGATTAGTATCAGTTATAGTTTGCATCAAACGGTGCCAGATATACTGTAAGATTATCAGTTTTATATATATAATGGTACCTGTCATTGTGCTCGCGCTAATGTAATAGTCACTTCTGGCCATATAAGGATTCCAGCCAAAAATAACGCTTACATAAAACAACAACCATAGTTCCTACGTAAAAAGGTCCAGTGTCCATAACCAAAATCAACTAAAGGGCTAAAAAAAGAAAAACAGCCATAGCGCATATAATAGCATATAACACATACTTTTTCCTCATAGTAATGTCGTCCTTCATCTCTACCAGCTGTAGAAGGCCATATAAACTATAGTTTAGATAAATTCAGAGTTCTATCTTTTAAAGGGGATCTGTCCACTGGCATACCTATAGGGGATGCAGGGGATGCGGTTGCACCCGGGCCCAGGAGCCTTAGGGGGCCCATAAGGCCTCTCTTCTCCATATAGAGAGCCCAGTGCTATGAATAAAGCATTATAGTTGCGGGCTCTGTTACAGGTTTTGCATTGGAGCCCAGGAGCTTCAAGCTACACCTCTGCGTTAAGGGGTTAAGAGAAGTTGGGGGGCCCCAAGATAAACTTTTGCACCCGGGCCCATGAACCTTCAGCTACGCCCCTGGATC
The DNA here is from genome assembly GCF_035609145.1 of Eleutherodactylus coqui. Classification (NCBI taxonomy): domain Eukaryota; kingdom Metazoa; phylum Chordata; class Amphibia; order Anura; family Eleutherodactylidae; genus Eleutherodactylus; species Eleutherodactylus coqui. Next base: position 59,894,320 of record NC_089845.1, on the reverse strand, counting down.
TGTCACAGTTTTTTTGCACCAGTATTTGAGGGTAGTATAACACAGTGACAGTCACACTGATGGCAGTGATATGTCTGTTGAATGGAGACATCCATAGAGGACTACAAAAAGTAGTCCTGGATATTCATGAGCTGCAGGCTAGCTCCACCTAGCCTGTATTAGTCTCATCATTTCTGTAGTATACTTGCATTAAAAATTTAGTTGCTTTACCCCTGTAAATCACTTTTGAAGTGGCTACCACTGAGGGGCCTCCCTTTCAGCTTCTCTGTAATCCATTTTCTGTTGTCAGGTACAGGGATTCTATAGTAATAAGGACACAGGGACAGTTCCATAGCAACAGGGGAGGAGCTATCTTTACAAGCAGCTCCTCTACACTCACAGGCTGCAGGCTGACAGATCTGCAGACACTATGATAACGATCTCCACAGTCTGTGTGTGTGCATGTGAAGCCAGAATGTCTCTAAATGCCTGATTGTCCTGGGAAAGCAGAGGGGTGGGTTATTCAGATACAGCCTCCCTGTTGATTGGACCAGAGACTGTGCAATGCAACATGGCAAGTAAGGGCAAGAAAGTCAGGACAGTAAACTAGTGGCAGAATGCTGGGCTTGCTAAATGCTCCCTTCCTGAAAGTGGATTGCAAACAGAAGAGCAACAGAAAAATGGGGAAGACCACCTGAAAATCAGAACTTACAGACATGAAACAGGATGCAAACAGCAGCAAATAAGGGATAAGGAGAGCCTGTTATGTCTTAGAAAACCTGTTGAAAACTCAGGTATGCTTTAAAGCTCCCTGAATACTATCTTCTGTTCGCACTGGGGCTACCCATTTTTGATTTCGGTGCTTGGACAAATCAGATGTTAGCTTCTCCTCCTTCACCTTGGATATTAATACCCCTCATGAATTCAGATCCAAAAAAAGAAATTGAATTTATTATATTTCTTATTACTGACAGGGTAGAACATTAACCAATCAGATTTATTAGCAATATTGGAACTACATACTGAGGGCTCTTTCACATGGCCATATACGTTTTCCTGGCAGCTGAGCGCCCAGCATTTTCTCGCCCATTGAAACGACTGGGAGCGACGTTTTTTTCCTAAAAAATACGTCGCAGCACGGAAAACCCTCGCCCTGCCAAAATCCACGGGATGCCTTCCAATGTCTATATACAGGCACCTGTAAGCTTTTCGCAGCGTTGGATGCTGCTAAAATGCCTCCCCTTCCCTTTTTTCCCCAGCTCCCATAGGAGTCTATGGGAGTCACCACCATATATTGGGCAAAATATAGTTTCTGAATTATCTTTTTGCTCATTGTATATGTGTCGGTGCGTATATCAGTCTCAAATGTTCCATTTTTCATGGTGCATTGTTTTTACATGCCGTATATTCGCCCATGTGATTGGAAACCAGTGCCACAGATGGGCGCGTATATCGGTCGGCCGTTGAAACGCGCCATTAATGAGCTCGTGTGAATGAAGCCTTAGATGTTCAATCCTCAAGTAGCTCCCTATCAAGTGACAATGTGGAAGATTTATTAATGCAATTACATAACTGTGTGATGTACCTACAAATGCCATGCTTATGATCACAATACTTTAGGCGGATTACTAGTAACCCTGATACATTAGCAGAATATTTGGAACTGACGCATGCACAATAAGTACATTGCAGTGAATATTTCTAACTTAGATTCGACTGATTGGATAGGAACGATTAATATTATTATAAATCATCATTAGTGAAGCTCTAAAATTGTCATCATGTTTCTTTAGAGACCTAGGCCCTCTCAGGCTTCCTTCCGACAAGAAGCCAAGAAGACATCTTCGAGAAGTGTGGGGATTTTTCTATGGTTTTATCCACATGGACTTCTATTCCATCTATTCTTACATGATCCTCTGATGCTCATTGAAAAGTAGCTCAATGTATGCTTTTTTTTTACAGTCAATAGGAAATGTATGGAAAAGTAAAGTTATATGTTTTTTGTTCTCAATTGTCTTAAAAAGCAAAAGGTGTTCACTACAAAGCATTCTTTAAAAAAAAGACTTTACAGTGAAAAACATATACTTTTTAATGTAAAGACAGACACTACCATTTGGAAACCTGTTGCTATGCGTTTAATGTATATGCTAAAAAAGTACAAAAGTACAAGTGTGCTTAACCCCTTAATGACGCTGCCTATTTTATTTCATTTTTTGTTTTTTTCCCCCACTTTCAAATAATCATAACACTTATTTGTCCATTGATGTAGTTGTCTGAGGGCTTGTTTTTAGTGGGATGAGTTGTGTTTTTCAATGGTACTATTTAATGTACGAAGGCAGGTACATTATAATGATTCCTCTGCCCTTTGGTTGTGGGTGAGCCAAAAAGCTAGTGCGCATGTGTTCCTGAGAAGCGCACATGCGCCGGCTTCCTCTGCTTCACCACTGTGGAATCAATATCTGCAGTTTGTGGAGAACGGAGCATTTTGGAAATAAACATCTTATGGGTGAGCGCATTGGTTTGCAATTTTTAGCATATTGAAATAGGATTTCTCGAATGGGATTACCCTTCCATGAGAGCGATGTATGCTTTTAACAATGTTTCCTGTGGATTCAATAAAGGTTTGTATTGTTTGTATTTATTCGTTAATTAATTTGATTCTTTTTTGTTATGATATTTGTCCTAATAGGCTTTTGTTACAAAGCTTGCAGTCAATATATTAAGAATTGGCATTGCCTATCAATATCTGGAAATACTTACCATTCAGAATCTCATTCTCAAACAGTTTGATAAAGAACCTCATTTGCTATATATTAATGCTGGAGCATAGTTTAACCATAACTTCCCAACTGTTAAAATGTAGATATTTTCATTCATCATTTTTAGTAAATGAATATTTGTGTTTTGTCAGCATAGGCTACAAAAAGGTTTCTATTTATTTCCAGGATACAAAAAAAGCAGAAGAGATATGAGTCAATGAGACCGCTGGAGGGAATTTTTCTTGAAGGTTTACCCTAATGAGTGTGACCTCTTTCATAAACGGAACTTAAGCAAATGTTACATTATGTATTATTTGTGTTTCTGAAAAAAAAATCCCCTTGCAACCAGCACTGATTTAAAGGGGTTTTCCAGGAGTAAATTATTGATGATTATCCTCAGGATTAGTCATCAGTAGTTGATTGGCAGGGTGCATTGCTCGGGATCCATGACGATCAGCTGATTGAATTTATCATGGATCACGAGTAGAGATGAGCGAACGTACTCGTAATGAGTACTTACGCACCCGAGTACCGCCATTTTCGAGTACTTCAGTACTCGGGCGTAAAGATTCGGGGGGCGCCGGGGGGCGGGGAGAGGCGCTGCGGTGCGGGGGGTAGCAGCGGGGAACAGGGGGGAGCCCTCTCTCTCTCCCTCTCCCCCCCACTCCCCACTGCTACCCCCCGTGCCGCCACGGCGCCCCCCGAATCTTTACGCGCGAGTACTGCTGTACTCGAAAATGGCGGTGCTCGGGTGCGTAAGTACTCGTAACGAGTACGTTCGCTCATCTCTAATCACGAGGTGTTATTCCTCTAGGGCAATGATGGCAAACCTTCTTTCTGTGGAAAATTCTGCAGCATTTCCGCATCCAAAAAGCAGTCAAAATCTGCATGCTGTCTATTTTGAAACAGCCCTGCCCATTTCCGCCACATGTAAACACACCCCAGCGGCCCCAGCGATAATAGTGATCCCCCCACTGGCCCCAGTATAAGAGTGACACCCCCCCCCTGGCCCCAGCGATAATAGTGACCCCCCAGCGGCCCCCAGTATCACAGTGACCCCCTAACAGTGGCCCCCAGTATCACAGTGCCCCCCACCGCGGCCCCCAGTATCACAGTGAGCCCCCAACAGCGGCCCCCAGTATCGCAGTGATCCCCCACAGCGGCCCCGAGTATCACAGTGACACCCTACAGCGTTCTCCAGTATCACAGTAACACACCATAGTGGCCCAAGTAATAATAGTGACACCCCACAGCAGCCCACAGTAGCAATAGTGACACCCCACAGTGGCCCTTAGTAGCAATAGTAACACCCCACAGCGGCCCCCAGTAGCAATAGTGACACCCCACAGTGGCCCACAGTAGCAATAGTGACACCCCACAGCAGCCTCCAGTAGCAATAGTGACATCCCACAGTGGCCCCCAGTGTAATAGTGACATCCCACAGTGGCCCACAGTAGCAATAGTGACACCCCACAGCAGCCTCCAGTAGCAATAGTGACATCCCACAGTGGCCCCCAGTGTAATAGTGACATCCCACAGCTGCCCCCCATCTCCCCCCCGAGACCCACATACTTCCCTCCTCCTCCTCGTGGAAGCGCTGCTCTTCCTCTGACCGGCGTGCCCTCCCACAGCCCTGATCACAGGTGCACACTGATGTCAGTGTGCTGCCGGACACCTCCTTCCCCTGCTCCCGCGGAACCAAGTGGGAGACGTCGGGGAGGGGGGAGGAGGATCCCAGCTGCACACTGACGTCACAGTGTGCGCCAGGATCAGCACAAATAGCAGTAATGCTGAATGAATGCCGGCAGGGGAGCCGCAGCCCCTGCCGGTATTCACTATCGTGGTGAGCGTCCGACGGCGACGCATGCCAGCAGGGAGGGCTCTGCGTGCCGCCCCTGCGCATGTGCCATAGGTTTGCCACCACTGCTCTAGGGGATACCCACACTATCCTCAAACTGTGTTGCACCCATTAACAGCATAGCATATGATCATATTCTTAGGGGCATTTTGGTTTTCTTGATTAGGGGGTACTTAACTTAGGAACTCAGAGAAACTCTGCAATACAGCATAGGATAGATGATAAAAATCTGATCATGAGGGTCTCACCACTAGGACCCCCAGTGATCCTGAGAATAGTGGTCCCTTGTCCCCTCTTCTCATCAGTACATGATCACTGCAGAGAATGAATAGAACAACAGCTGCGTATGCGCAATATTACTCCATCTTCATTTGGACTGTTGGAGATAGTCGAGCACTTGTACTGAAAATAATTTGCATGGCCAAATGCCTACAATGGTGTGTTACATTTCTAGTCACCTCTAGCAGCATAGACCAGAAGTACTAGTTCAAATCACAGAGGTGAGAGGAAAAAATGTACAAAGACATAACTCACAGAAAAAGAAGCCAAAAATGCACCATCTGATAAACTGCAGGGCGGGCTCAATCACCATTAGACCCTGGTAGAATGCAGGCTAGCACCTGCATTTATCAGTTTATGTTTTTTTGTCATGCAGTTTGCTATAGATGCTGAATGAGCCCGGGAGTCATGCCAGTGTGCCGCACTGTAGTGAGACAGGGCAATCCACTGCCTTGCCAGTAGGGGTTGTAATCCTGCATGGTGTGTCACAGTTATCTATGGCTGACCTCCTTGGTATCAGTTCACATGTGCAGACTATGCTTGCTAGCAATCACCCCTCCCCCAATCTAGGCTGGGTTGAACTGGGTGGCTGCATATTAGTCAGCATTGAACATTTAGCTTGCTCATATAGCAATCTGGCCCTCTGCATTCTACTAGGGTCTAATGGTGATTGCAATTTAGCAGATGGTGCATTCCTGGCTTCTTTTTCTGTGAGTTATGTCAGAAGTACTAGTTCCACTCATTCAGCTGACAGCTATCATTCCTAAACCCATTATAAACATGCTTGCCATGCTCAGACACCTCTAATAGCAACCTCTTTCCAAAGTATGTAGCATGTTGAAATCAATCCTTCTTTAACACAACATCTGACATTGGGGGATTCTACATGTGCATGCCAATTAATTGGTGTGCCCTTCCAGTCATGGCCTCCCAGCAGGCACTGGAGCATATTTGTGCACCTTCGGAAACCTTCAGTAAATAGTGTGAGACTCCCTAATGAGCAATTACAATAAGAATTCATTTCACTGGTGTTATGGTAATTGTTCAGTGAAAATTGAGTAGTCGTGTTACCGGTATGTCAGAATAGTGGGCCAAGTCAAAAGAACAAAAACTGCCATTCTCTATCTCTTACAACGTCTCAGATTGATTTAGGGCCTATATTTGGACAAATCTAGTGGTTATTACTGGTGTCTACACATGCCTAGGTATTGCAGTTTACCCCTTGCCCTAGAAACTTGTCAAGTATAGTTGGGCTCAATGCAATGAGTTGACAATCACTCGAATAAGTAAAATTCCAGCAGCCATGTATAGTCAAGTCTGTTATGTAACAATAAATTGCCATATGGCAAATATACACTACCGATTTATCCAAATAGACTGAGGGAAAGAAAGTTAATCAATTGTGAGACACAATATATAAACTCACCATGTTAATGTTACCAGAGGCGTACCTTGAAGCGTCTGGGCCCCAATGCAAAACCTGTAACAGGGCCCCCAACTATAATGCTTTATTCATAGTACTGGGCTCCCTATATGGAGAAGAGAGGCCTTATGGGCCCCCCAAGGCTCCTGGACTCGGGTGCAACCGCGTCCCCTGCATCCTCTATAGTTACGCCCCTGAATGTTACCAAGTCCTATATAACATTGGATAAGTGACCAGAGTATACCGCAAAGAAGGTTAATGTAGTTGTGTACATACAGGCGAGCTATACCAGTCAATATGAATGGCAAAAACTGGAACAGGCGAATGTATAAAACAAGTAACACGTACCGTTATAATCAACTCATTTCACACATACATTTTTAACCTCTTAATGAAAATCCACTGTAAATGTAGGATAGGTGGTCACAGGTGGTGTATGGAGCAGGCTTTGGGGCCGAACCTGCTTCATATCCAGTAAGAGTTGGCGTTCTCTGGCACTAATACCTGCCAGCAACAGCCATGATCGGAGCTAGTTCTTATCATGGCGATTTAACTCCTCGCGGTCAATGATGACTGCGCAACAAAGCAGAAGCCTCCTATTGCACAATCGCCATAGCAACAATAGCTTTGATGTGCTTCACATTTTTCTTATTCTCATAACTTTATCTTTTATTGCATAGTTTGGATAAATGTATGACTTTACTGTCTACGATTACTAATATGAGTAGTACAACTAATTACTCAATGTATTCTATGCAAACAATCAAGTTTCGACATCATTACAGATTCTTCCTATTTGTGATTTACTTTGTGTATTTTTGAGCCATTACCATTTATAGGAACAGATGGTACATTGTGGTCACACTCAATGCAGACCCTTTCACCTCAAGGTCATTCTTGTAATCCAGACAATATTGGGCATAGACACAAATCAATACGTTAATATAAAATATCTTACAGACATTTTCTCAAGGGGAAATATGTCACACGTCTGGTGGGAATGCCCACCGATAGCAGCCATGTGGGAAGACATATCCGGGCTACACAATCACCTGTGCAGAAGGGAAATACATCTCACACTAGAAATCAGTGTTATCCATGTTTCCGGGGTCCATTTCAGAAACCTAGAACGGTCTGCTACGATTCTTCGTTCAAGCAGGTAGACAAGTCATCCCAAGATTCTGGCGGTCCACAGACCATCCCACCAGGAGACATTGGGTGGAGGCAGTCAACGAGCTGGCAAGGTACGAGGAGATGAGAGAGGAGGAGGACATGACCGTAGAAAAATTATATGCGATTTGGCAGACATGGCTAGACTTTAGGTCATCCCCAGAGGCAACAGACTGGATAGCCCATGAAGCGGTGCCACCCTAGAGGCACCACTGGAAATATCGGGTTGGGGAAAGAGGCAAATGAGAGCAATCCATATACAGCACCTGAAATAGCAACGCCCCTGGGCAGATCTGCCCAAAGTCTAGGAGGCCTCTACAGAAGACAACGTGAGACTCAAAAACGAGACATGATAATAGTTTGTCACTTGCCCCTAAATAACCCCACATTCCCACTACCCCCCCCCCCCCCTCCCTCCTCTTCAATATCTACCTGTCTGGACCTCTGGTCTGCTTTTTCCTGCTGATCTCTTCTTATCATCTTTCCGTCACTATCTTTTGTTATAAGTCTACAACAAGATACTTAGTCGGTTTTAGTTAGTTTAATAAAATAAAAATCGAAGGACAACAAAATCCAAACGCAAGATGCCAGAAATTGTATAGAACAGGAGAGCGATAAGGCTAGAAAATATACGAATTGGTGTCTAATGCAATGTAACAAGAAATGCTCTATGTATGTAACGCGATTTGTCCTAATAAAAACATTTTGAACCAAAATATCTTACAGACAGTTTCTGAATCTGGGGTACTGTGGTAATTGCTATTTCCATAGTTCAATTCCGAACAGTAAAGAATCCTACAGTACAAACATAAGCACATATATCATTTGCATTTAATGGTCACTTCCATTAGATTTAGTCAAAAAGCAGATCATGACACCATGTGCTACACTCTTCAATTTGAAGTTTTTCTATAACAAAATGGAATGATAGTCAAGGCTGGTAGAATATACAGTATATTAAGCTGAATATGGTGTAATATGTTTCTTCAGGTAGCGGTATATATACTTTCTTAAATATACTAATACAACAGAACTAACATTTGCTGAATTCTACATAATTACTCTTTAATGGTATTTTCCTATTTTTTTCTAGTTCCTAGTTATTCCTAAAACATACACTGATGCTCTATTCTTGGACCCCCACGGAGCATCCATGGCCCCTTCAACATTTATCCAGGCACAGTGCCTTGTTTGTACATGTGGTTGTGCCTGCAATTATAGCCAAAACCAGGACTGGGTCCTAAACAGAAGAAAATAATAAGCTGTCGCTTTTCAGATACAATCCAATCTTGCTAAAAAAATATGTAAATCCACACAGCCGTTTGAGAACAAGACCATTTCCAAGTTTTTGAAGACATTCTAAAGTATTGGCACTGCCGGGAAAGTGAACACTTGCTGTTAGGTTCACCACAGATCACAGCGACTTAGACCCTTTTACACTGAACAATTATTACTCTGATTCTCGCTGGATCATGGAAATCTGACCGATAATCATTCAGTGTATAAGGGCAGCATCCCATAGGGTGACCCTGGACACATGGCATGCACTGAGGAGCTGGGAGGGCAAGATGCTGGCTTGTCATGGCGGCACTTACCACACTTCCTCCCAGAGGGATGCATGCAGCCAAGGCCAGGGCAGCGCTGGGCCACTTCTGGACACCCCTAGGATAGGGATGCCCAAGAGACGGTAGAACAGGCATAACAGTTGTCACGGGTGACGCCACCATTCCAGTACACACCAGAATGAACTTCAGCGGAGAATAAGATGAACCGCAGACAGATATGAAGTCCCTAGGTCCCTGGGAACAGTCAGGGCCTGGAATAAACTTTACCTAATGAACTCCAGCAATTACAAGGCACACTTCAAAAGATTAACAGTGCAGGAAATCAGCAAACTTGAAACAGTAGTACCTCCACATGGTGCTCCTGCCTTCAGAACACCCATGGGTGAACAATTGCAGATGCGTACCTCCACCCAGTGGTCCCAGACTGCAGGATGCTTGGGCATGAACAATTGAAGATGAGTACCTTCACCCGGCGGTCCCAGACTGCAGGACTCTTGGATGTGTGAAATAAAGATGAATATCTCTGCACTAGGCCTTGGAAGAACACACTCATTGTTTGCTCACACTCTTTTTCCACTTGGGGCTTACTCTTTACTCACGCTGGAACAGTCCATACAGGGAACCTCTCCTCCTCTTCCATTCTTTACTACATGAGAGTTAAAGGTACCTCAATGTAGTTGGCACTCTTTAACAGGAACCCAGAAGAATCTCAGATGGAAGCCTCCTACTTCCGCTCCCAAGCACTCCTATTTATACTGTCACTCATACCACATGATAGGACATAGATTGATACATTCACTGGCAATCTGGAGACTTTTGCAAACACTTAACCTCTCACTTGCTGCAGCTGTGCAATACACATAACAGAATGACAAGACAGTTTTGCACGGAGCATCTACATAAGACATACATGTATGACATTATGGAGGGAGCCAGGAAAGCATGTAGTGGGCCACTACATATGCCTGCACAATTCGTTCATCATTCAGATCATGCAGGCATAAAAAATCAAGCGATGAATGGCCCATGTAAACAGGCAGTCATTCATCTATGAATGACTGCCTGGTTACTATGAATGGAGGCAGCAGGCTGGAACAATCCACAGCGTTCTGCGCCGCCACTCACTGAGCAATGATCACTCCTGTGTAAAAGCACCGGAACAATGACTGCTAGGACGACTGTTGGGCGCTTCTGCGCTCGACAGCCGTCTCATGTTAAAGGGCCCTTACTGGAGGTCAGAGCAGCAGGACATCTTGTAATTAGCTTATCCACAGGGGATTATCCAAAGCAGAAACCCTGTTTAAACTTTACTCATAGCCACAAGCAGCAACGCTGACAATTTTAGGTGGCAGATGACCTGCCATTAACACGCTGTTGGGTCGCCTATACATACGCTCTTGGTGTCTTCCTATTACTATCAAGAGCATTTCAAATGGATGTCTACTGGGAGTATAAAACCACCAGATGGCGAATATTTGACATGGAATTTAATCGTATTGCTTGTCTGTGCACATAAAGCAGACACTGGATATTTGTATACATACTGTATATGTATATACGGCTGGGAGGTTATCAGTGCGATATGAGGACAATATCTGTCATATATATGGGCAACGTTTTTCCAAAATGAGTCAAGTCAGAAAATTGTTTTAGAGAAAATCTAAAAAAATGAAAATGTAATACTTGTAAAAGAGTTTCAACAAACTGCATTAAGTATGGTACTGGGGCATGGGAGACGTAGTTTAGGTGGCCACCTTGTAGACATGCAAACAGAAGCAAAGGGATGCATTCTGTATCATAAGACGCAAAACTTTTAAAAATGGACTCATTTTGCAAAAACACCCCTCATATACAGAAAATTGAAAGTTACTTTTGCAGTATATAACTGCCAAACCGCAAGAGTTCAAACACCCCAATATTTTTGCTATTTTTGTTGCAATCTTTAATAACAATGAAGTGATACAATGTAGAATGTCATACTGCAAATCGCATTGCGACCACTATTTTCTCCTTCCCCCGTTTAATATCTTTGACTTATTACATGCCGGTAGGAATGAAAGAACGAGGGCTACATAGTTCATAATGGCTAGACTAAAGTTTATATCAGATAACGGTATAACTGACGATTTGACTAATGATCTAATATCTTTATCACTCATGATCCAGGATTCCTGCTGTCAATATTTCCTCGTTATTTCATTATCTCGGTTACATAGCATTACGGTCACTGATATTACTTTTCATAGGATGTGCCAATGTCCTGTATAATACCTCCTGCTACATCTAAACCAGATTCGAACGTTGCGAATGAAACTGCATGTTAAGCATATCATCGGCACTATGTTATCAACTTAGATATGTCATCACTTTGTCCAAATCGGGCAACGTGTGAAACAACATGTGCCTAATGAGAGACATGGTTCAATGAAATCTGATCAATCAGTCAGTTATTTAATCTCATTCCCCTTGTGCACTGCAATAAAAAAAATCACAGACATGCTGATTTATTTACCTCCCAAGCAACAAGTCAAATGATATAACGCAAAACAACAGGGATTGTGTTTTACCAAAAGCAATTAGGTTTCTGCAAAAAAAGTAACCTAAGCAAACTGACAAAACAAAACCATATGTTACATTATTACATAGTTACCCACACGGTACCAATTTGAGTTCTAGTGATGTTTTACATTATGTCAACAAGTTTTCAATGCAATGCAGCTGGGAGATATTTCGCTACGCTCCGCAACATGCTATTCAGCAGTTGTTGAAACTTGGCTGCCGTGAAACCAATAAGGAAAAGTCCTTGCCTTCTAATTTAACAAAGAAAGGAGTGTCTGTGGATAAGTGGCATTGCGGAGTCAAGACCGACCAAGATGCTATAGATTATAAAAGCATTGTCTGCGAAAGCATGTAATGTCTACTGGAAAAAGTAGGGTGCAAATGAATTTATGCTCTTACTTGAGTTTGGTCTATCGGTTTTTCCATCTATACTTAATGCGGACTGGAAGGGTTGGTTGTCCATCAAAGTCTTGCATTATGTATCAAGGAACAATGAAGAAGCACTGGAAATGACCCAAGAATATCTAGCCCATTTCAGACCACTCAGACCTGCCCCTTGACCTGTAATTTTTCCATTGAGTCTACAGAAGCCGAAGACGATGTTTACTAGCCTCTTCTTCTAATGCAAAAGTGGGAAACTATATTTCACTCCATATTTCCTCCAAGTTCCTGTCGAAAGTATATTTATGCAATGGGCTCAAAAAAACCTTGAATCATCTTAACCAAACCTCCAATGAGGTCTACTGGCATGCGGAGGGCGATAGTAATATTTCCTTCTCTACTGCTAAAATAGTATTGCGAATATTGAAAGTAATGAACGTAAGGATCTATGGAACATATTGCGTTCTCCCTGGAGCCTTTTCTAGAACAGCTCCTTATCAATTTCATCCATTTAAGGGTAATGTGAGCTACTCATCCAGACTTCAAAGCCTAGCTATGGAAACATTACATGTCCGTTCTGGGAAAACCAAGTGGTTAGTGCAAAGCACATATAAATTGGAGGCTTATTTCAGTAAGATTTGTTTTTTGTGGCTCACATTAAGTAGCTATTAGCCATCTGACCACAGAGGTTGTTGTTGTGTAATAGAAGAGGGCCAGGAAAATGATTTCATCTTTATTGTCATACCATATATTCTTATACTGCCATTAACCGATACTTTACTAGTTTTTTTCTAGATAATGCTTGAAGACACTGTAAATCATGGTGAAAATATGATACCGTTAGTGAGCAGTTTTCATTTTACTATTTATTACTTATACTTTATCTTTTAGAAAAATCATTGGTTTTCTCAGATGAAATGGCAGAACATTTTGGTAGGATTGCATACTTCGCTTTATATCAGTAATTTATGGACACTATGCTATTCCTTGTATAGGCTATAAAGGGGACTTAACACTGCCTTGTAAGACGGGGTTTATATATTATGATTTCCACCAAATATATCTTGTTGTAATGAAAATAAATTGTACAAATGGGCAGAATTATCTGATCCCAAATCCAGAAATAATCTATATTCACTCTGAGAGATGATAAATGATGTAACCAGAGGTCCCCAAAGTTTTTTTTACTTTGTGAGCCACATTTAACTTTGAGTGATGGTTGCGAGTGACATTAGATATATTAAATGAAGAGAAATGTAAAACTGTGAAATTTCAAACATTTGCAGACAAATATGTCAATTAGAAATGTGACATACTGGTTTTATACCCAAGCTGGTACTATTCTGAGTATTGCATATGTCTGTAATGTTACTTAAGGAGGTTGTAGCACAATTACAAATTATTCTCTATGCACAGGGAAAGAAATATATATAGAGCAGACACACACGGTTAGACCTACTGAGTAGTTGCCCCTTGTGCTTCTTCGGCTTCTTTACCTCTCTTCACTGGCTCCTTGGTGGAGGGTGGCGCTGTACTCCCAGTATAATGCCTGGGGGACACTTGTTACCCTTTATTCTAACTTTACACTGTCCTTAAGGGGTTAAATTACTGAACAATCTCTGTAAGGCTACGTGGCAGATTTTGGTGCGTATCCATGTTAAAATCTGTAAGCGGATTTCAGCATGGATTTTTGGATTTTGATGTGAATTCCATCCTGTCATTTAAAGAAGTGATATCCGCATGGAAAATCCACAGCAAAAATTGACATGCTAAGGATTTAAAGCATGCACCAATGGTTAATTTACGCTGGAGATTTTCTCAGCAACCTATGAAGAGGATTTCTCAAAATCCCATGTACTTTGCTGCTGTTGTACTATGTAATGTTTGAACATACCCTAGGGTCTTAGTCACACGACCGTCGAACGCATTATGCCCCCTGTATGTAAGAGAACTTCAATTCACAGCACATTCAGGCTCCTATTATGGGATATTAGAAGGTATAAGAGGAGAAAACGACAACTATCAGTGCTTCCCTGGCTATGAGATCTCACCCCAAAATCCATCATCACAAGATCTCCAGTCTCCACTATTGAGCTCTGCTCGTGACATCATCGCAGGACCTTCAGCTCCACTGCCCAGCTGCAGACATCCTAGTTACATTGCTGAGCTTCGCCGCCATGTGACATCATCAAAGGTTCTTATTCACTTATCATGTACACTGCAGGTCTTCTTTTCGTTTGTGTGTTGTGCTGCTGAGCTCCCTTCCTCCTGAGTTCTGCCACCTAAGGCATGGAGGCTCAAATTGCCTGATTGACGGAATGCCCCTGGATAGGGGACTGTTTGCTGATTGGTGGGAATATATATGTGTGTGTGTGTGTGTGTGTGTGTGGCTTTGCTGTGCTTCAAAAGGGTGTGCTCATTATTTTATGTTGTCTTCCTCTTATAGGGGTCTTATAAGGGCCAAAATCCTTATGGGTAAATGGAGTGAAAAAGACATAGTCATTTACTAGACGGAGGTAGGAATTGCAGCTAGTCGATATTATAGATTGTGGGCCCTGTTACAAAGCGTTGTGACACAGAAGCTTCAAGTTACGCCTCTATAGTAAATGATATATGGCTTAAAGGGGTTGTCTCGCGAAATCAAGTGGGGTTAAGCACTTCTGTATGGTCATATTAATGCACTTTGTAATATACATCGTGCATTAAATATGAGCCATACAGAAGTTATTCCACTTACCTGCTCCGTTGCTAGCGTCCTCGTCTCCATGGTTCCGTCTAAATTCGCTGGCAGCTTGCTTTTTTAGACGCGCTTGCGCAGTCCGGTCTTCTCCTTTCAGCACGAGCCGCTTCAGTGTGCTCCCCGCTACAGCTCTTCTGCGCATGCGCAGACGAGCTGTCATTGCTCGGGAGCGCGCTGGAGCGGCCATTCTGTACCATCCTCTGTTAGAGGAAGCTGCAGAGCTGCCGAGCTGTCCCAAGAAGCCGCCCAGCTGTCCCGCCGTCCTGCCGTCCTGCCGCCCAGGTAAGTGATGGGCCGGAGGGGCTGCCGCTGCGCCGGGGGGGGCTGCCGCTGTGATGGGGGGGCTGCCGCTGCGCCGGGGGGGGGGCTGCGCCGGGGAGGGGGCTGTCGCTGTGATGGGGGGGCTGCCGCTGTGATGGGGGGGCTGTCGCTGCGATGGGGGGGCTGCCGCTGCGATGGGGGGGCTGTCGCTGCGATGGGGGGGGCTGCCGCTGCGATAGGGGGGCTGTCGCTGCGATGGGGGGGCTGTCGCTGCGATGGGGGGCTGTCACTGCGATGAGGGGGCTGCCGCTGTGCCGGGGGGGGGCTGCGCCGGTTACCTGCTGCCTGGCGGTGGGTGACTGGTCGGCAGTGTTCACTCCCGGGGTCCGGTCGGCGGCTGCGGGGCGTCTGGTTGTCAGGGAGACACAGCTGGTAGCGTCTCGGGAGCGCGCACGTCGGGCTACAGCAAGCGACGGGAAAAGAGCCGGTGGCCATCTTGGGAAAATTTTTATAAGTTGCTGAAACGCTGGAACGGTAAGTACAAACCAGCTAGAAAAGTCATTTACAGGGGGCTTAGTAATGTATGCTTAATTAGGGGGACTGGGCAATAAAAAAAAATTCACTCCTGCCTCGAGACATCTCCTTTAAAGTTAACTTTTGCAAACTTTTAAAATAACATCTCCTTTACAGGTTTCCCTGCACACTGTTGCTTCCACCCACTTGCTGTCCAAGGAATGCAATATAGCTCCATGCACTTGGATTAAATGCTGATGGATCCTCTGTCCCTTCATTCTCAGGTTGCAACATATTAAACCCCCCTGCAAATAATTTTTGGTACCAGCATTATGCCTTAATATTGTTAGATGAGAATACCAATGTAATTGACACAATTTTATTGGTTCACTGTCCCATTAGAGGGAACTTGTCACAAAAAAATAGGTATCCAACTTAGCCCCACAGCGTAAAGCAGCCTAGTACCATACATGTTTTAGGTAGAACAGACGGATTTGACAAAAAGTCAAAATCATACTTTTATTGTAGTGCGCTAGATATACAAATGTACCACCTGAAGTCAAAGAGGCGGCGCCATTACAGCTCTGAGTCAGAAACTCATTTGTCAAACCTGGACTCTTGCCCCATTCCCGCAGACAGTGCTCCCACCACTAAGACCTTGCGCATGCGCCATGCACGTCTGCTGTCTTGTTTTTCAGTGCATGCGCAATGAAGCGAGGTGGACATGCCAAAACTTCACACTGCGCATTTGTGTGAGTATGCAGCATTACAACTCGGAGTTGTAATTGCGTCGCCTCTTTGACTTGAGGTAGTGTGCATTGGCATATCTGGCACTCTACAATAAAAGTAAGATTTCGACTTTTTGCCAAATTGCTAACTTCTGCTTAAAACATTTAGGCTGGGGTCCCACAAATCTCGCAGTTTGGCCGCAGCAAAAAAAGCGAGATTCCCGCCTTTGAAGTGGCTTGGCCGCGCACTTTTCCACTGCGTCCCATGGTCCGATAGAGGACAGCGTGGCCGCAGCTGAAAAAGGAAGAATGGACATGCTGTGGACAGCGAATGAGAAATTTTGAGAAATCCCGTCCACATGGCTGGCTAATCCTGGGACTACCAGCTGCAGGCGGATTAGCCGCGGCGAAATTCCAGACGGAATTTCAGTGGCAAATCCGCCCTGTGTGAACCCAGCTTTTTGGTATCTGTTGCCACAGTGTTTTACAGGGTGGGGCCAGATAAACACCTATTTTCTGGTGCAGATTCCCTTTAAATACATTTTTGCTGAAAACACAGGGTGCGGGTTCCACTTGATTGGAGAAATATTTGAGCAATTACTTTAAAAGGAGTTACTTATGGATCATCAAGCAATATACAAAAATTCTTGCAAGCCATTGTTCTCTTCACACCCCTACCACTTTGTGTGCTCTCTGGGGTGTGGGTTCCAGCAAAATCCACTCAAGAAGTCAGGGACTTTTCACGCAGGACGGAATTAGTCTGCGCATTTCAGCCTCCAGATGTAATCCCTATGGGGCTTGAATCTCACTCCTGTTAAAATCAACATGCCTTCAAAAGCTCAAGATTAAAGAGTAGAGATGAGCGAATATACTCGTTTCGAGTAATTACTCGATCGAGCACCGCGATTTTCGAGTACTTCCGTACTCGGGTGAAAAGATTCGGGGGGCGGCGGGGGGCGGGGGGAGGCGTGGCGGAGCGGGGGGTAGCAGTGGGGAACAGAGGGGAGCCCTCTCTCTCTCCCTCTCCCCCCCCCCACTCCTCGCTGCAACCCCCCACTCACCCACGGCGCCCCCGAATCTTTTCGCCCGAGTACGGAAGTACTCGAAAATCGCGGCGCTCGAGCGGAAAAGGGGCGTGGCCGAGTAGGTTCGCTCATCTCTATTAAGGAGTCTACGGCACCTAAGTTTAATTATTAGAGATAAGCGAGCATGCTCGGTTTAGGGCTCAGTGACACGGGCGTTTGTATGCCCGTATGAGGCCTCAGTCAGACGGGCGTTTTTTCGCGCGATTTGTGCATGCGCATGCGTCCGGCGATTTTATAAAACCATTGCTTTGCAATGGTATCGGACACATGAGCGCTTTTTATGCGCTCGTCCGATAAATTATAGAACAGAAATCGCAGATCGCACCTATCTGCAATCTGCCATTGCTGTTCTCTTCTCTATATGCGCTCAATGGGGCCGGCGGCAGCAGCGCCGACCCCATCGAGAACGTATAGTAGACAAATCATTCTTCTCTGCCACAGCTGTAACAGCTGTGGCAGAGAAGAACGATGTTTGTCCATTGAATTCAATGGAGCCGGTAATACAGCCGGCTCCATTGAAAGCAATAGGCTGCCGGCGAGCGCGGGATGAATTTTCGGGAAGGGCTTAAAAATATAAGCCCTTCCCTGAAATTCATCCAGAAATGTGTAAAAACAAAAAATATATATATACTCACCTGGTCCCGACAGACGGAGTTCAGCTGCGGCCAGTGGCAGTTCTCCTGAACTGCTCTGAGTAGCATTCAGCAGCCGGGGATTTAAAATCCCCGCCTGCTGAATGAGCTGCCTCTGATTGGTCACAGCCTGACCAATCAGAGGCAGCTCTCACTCACACCCATTCATGAATTCATGAATGACAGCTGAGAGCTGCCCCTGATTGGTCCCTGCGCTGAGCCAATCAGAGGCAGCACTCACTCACCCATTCATGAATTCATGAATAGGTGTGAGTGAGAGCTGCCTCTGATTGGTCAGGCTGTGACCAATCAGAGGCAGCTCATTCAGCAGGCGGGGATTTAAAATCCCCGGCTGCTGAATACTACTCAGAGCAGTTCAGAAGAACTGCCGGCGGCCGCGCCTGAACTCCGTCTGCCGGGACCAGGTGAGTATATATTTTTTTTTTATTTTTACACATTTCTGGATGAATTGCAGGGAAGGGCTTATATATTTAAGCCCTTCCCGAAAATCCATCGTGAGATCGCCCGCAGCGCATTGCTTTCAATGGAGCCGGCTGTGTTGCCGGCTCCATTGAATTCAATGCGCTGGACAGCGCTGCACTGCTCCGGCCCGTTTCTATTGAAACGCGGCTAGGAGCAGTTTTTTCGGGCGATTTTTCGGCCCCGGTCACGCGATTTGCGGATGCGCATCCGTCATGCGATCTGCAAATCACGGGAAAAAACGCCCGTGTGACTAAGGCCTGACAGCGCGTTTGCGATTCGCATCTATATAGACCCAATGCTTTGCATTTTCAACTTTTTCATGCACACAAACACATGTGGCGAAAATTATAGGACAACGATTTGCAGAACACATGTAACTGCGTTCTGTTGCAAATCGTTGTGTTCTGTGTATGTGCGCTTAATAGGGCAAGCGGCAGCAGCGCCAACCCCATTGAGAACATATACTAAAGATCGTTCTCCTCTGCCACAGCTGTCACAGCCAGCTCTTCTCCTGAACTGCTTTTAGTAGTATTCAGGAATGGGTATGAATTCATGAATGAGTGAGTGAGTGCTGCCTCTGATTGGATGAGTGCTGGGACCAACCAGAGGCAGCTCTCAGTTGTCATTCAATAGCTGAGAGCTGCCTCTGATTGGTTACCGTGCTCAGCCAATCAGAGGAAGCCCATTCAGCAGGCGGCGATTTTTAATCCCCGCCTGCTGAATACTTCTGAAAGCAGTTCAGGAGAAAAGCCGGCTGGACGCAGCTGAGCCCTGGCAGCTGCAGAGAGGTGAGTATAGCTTTTTTTTATTTTTTACACTTCTTAGGATGGTTTTCAGGGAAGGGCTTATATTTGAAGAAAATTAATACAGTGCTTGCCGGCAGCTCATTGCTTTCAATGGAGCCGCCTGTATTGCAGACTTCATTGAATTCAATGGGAGAACATCGTTCTCCTCTGCCACAGCTGTGGCAGAGGATAGCAGGCAGCGCTCTTTTTGAGCGTACAAACGCCCATGTGACCGAGCCGTTTGGGTGGATAAACTCTGCTTGCAGCTTTTTTTCCCCGCCGTGCCGCTGGCTACAGTCACGCAATTTTTTTTAGCGCATCAGTTATGCGCACAAAAAATAGTGCCAAAAACCGCCCGTGTGACTGAGACCTAAGGCAGAATTTTCTCGGACGAGTATGCAGTAACTCAAGAAGAGCGATGCTCGCTCGAGTAACTGCCTTAGCCGAGCGTGCTCGCTCATCTCTATTAATTATTGCTTAATGTGGAGCAAATCAGCAAAAGCAACAACATTTCTGCATGTTGCAACATTCCTGTTTTTGGTCATGTGTTCCAAGATAAAGCAGTAATTAAACTTATTAGAGTGGCTTGGACTCTTTGGCATGCTTTTTAGAGACAGTGTATGGCTAAAGAGCCTTGTTCATAGCCTGATAATTGGCAGGAACGTTCCCCTAAACGTTTGTTTTCCCAATCATAAAAGTGCAAACGATCGGCTGATGAATGAGTAAGTACTCAAGTATAAAAATGCTCACTGGTACCATTGTAAACAGGGGCATGTGTGTCCATTTATGGGAAGGAATGACCACAGTGAATTGGTCGTCCCTGTATAATAGATAATCTTCCCGCATTCACAAAAGGAACAAGCGACAACAGTTATGATCATTGATTGTCGATCAGAGCTAATTAGCATCGGCAGATTATCTGCTTCTGCAAAAGGATGCTTAATGAAAAAAGTTTGGTACTGTGTAAACCAGTGGAGCAAAATGTGATTGATCGCAGTAAGAGAAACCAAGTCATCTTGTAGATATGATACCTTTTAATGGCTAACAAAAATACATGATGTTATAGCGAGCTTTTGAACCTCTCAGAATTCTTCCTCAGGCATAATGAAGTAGATCTGGATCTTCATGCCTCTTTAGATCTATTCCATTATGCTTGAGGAAGAATCCCGAGAGGTTGGAAAGCTTGCTATAACATCATATATTTCTGTTATACATTAAAGCTATCATATCTATAAGACTACTTGGTTTCTCTTAATGGAAACAATCACCAAGGATGCTTAATTACCATGCTGGATCTTGCAGGATCATGCAGGCCACATTGTTCAAAAATCCAATTGTTCATTCACTGTTTGAAAAACTACTGTTTCAACTATTGTGGAACCAATATAATTAGTAACATAATGCAAAAATTGTAAGTTTTTCTGTTTAGTAAGCATTTTGTGCCTTAAACTGCCAGACAGTGGCGTCATATAAAATGTTCTTGCACATATTTGTTGGCAAGTCTGCGAATATATCTTTATTATTAGAAAAGTGGAACTTTAAAAGTGTGCACACGTGTCTGCAGCGGAAGAAAGACAGGATGTTCTTTACCAATACTTCTCATTTTTATGTATGAAAATAATATTTTCTTCCCATTCTACTGGAAAACTTTAACGTAAAAAAACATATATGGTGGTTGAAAAAGGATTCATGGAAAAACACACTGGCAAAGCAGATATGTGCACATGGTTCTTAATTGTCATTACACAAATGCACAAATGTCTTTCACGGCTTGTTAAACAAATTATATTTATGACATTATCTTGAACTCATATGTGTATAGCACTTATACTGTATTATATGTAGAGATAATATGTTGCATTTTATTATTGCAATTATTTAGACTCACTTCTCTATTATCTATCTATCTAACTCATATCTATATATCTCATATTTATCTATCTATCTCATATCTATCTATCCATATATCTATCTATCTATCTATTCATATATCTATTTCATATCTATCTATCTCATATCGATCTAACTCATATCTATCTATCTCATATGTATCTATCTATCTATCTATCTATCTATCTATCTATGTCATATCTATCTAACTCATATCTATCTATTCTTAGTGATCAAGTTTACTTTTTCAACAGTTGCAGTTCAGTATTTCTTATCTTTATTATACACATTAGACTTAGGGCCTGTGCACATCAGGATTGGAGGTTTTGTTTAGAGCCCCTGTCACTGAATTATGCTAAAATACAGGATGAAATAAGACATGCAGCGTTATTTCATCCTACATAATGCTGGCCAGAAAGAAACCAAACAAATTCAATTATAGTCAACAGGGTCCGTTCTGCGCCGTTTGACTTTATCATACAATGGATCCATTCAGCCAGTGGGTTCAGTTTTTCTGCTACCCCAAATGAGCAAGAGAATGGAGCCTGAAACACTGATATGAACGAAACCTTAAAGGGGTTGTCCCGCGCCGAAACGGGTATTTTTTTTTTTAACCCCCCCCCCCCCCCCGTTCGGCGCGAGACAACCCCGATGCAGGGGTTAAAAAAACAACCCGCACAGCGCTTACCTGAACCCCGGCGGTCCGGCGTCTTCATACTTACCTGCTGAAGATGGCCGCCGGGATCCTCTGTCTCCGTGGACCGCAGGGCTTCTGTGCGGTCCATTCGGATTCCAGCCTCCTGATTGGCTGGAATCGGCACGTGACGGGGCGGAGCTACACGGAGCCGGCATTCTGCACGAGCGGCCCCATAGAAGACTGCAGAAGACCCGGACTGCGCAAGCGCGGCTAATTTGGCCATCGGAGGGCGAAAATTAGTCGGCACCATGGAGACGAGGACGCTAGCAACGGAGCAGGTAAGTATAAAACTTTTTATAACTTCTGTATGGCTCATAATTAATGCACAATGTACATTACAAAGTGCATTATTATGGCCATACAGAAGTGTATAGACCCACTTGCTGCCGCGGGACAACCCCTTTAAGTTGATGAAAATGGATGATTTCAATCAAAACAATTGTTTACCAAGAGAATTTAACAACAAATGACCATTTCAGATGACCGATAACAGACTGTCATCATTCAGAAAGAAGTCGGTCATGTTTCTAATTTTTTACCAATAGTTGGATGAAGAATCTTTTGTCCACGAACCAATGTGGCTAATTGAGGATGTAGCTATACAGATAGTCCCCGACTTGCGAACATTCGACTTACGAATTTCGCTAGATACGAACTATCTGTACAGCACAGTATGATGTAATGCTATGGCATTACATCATACTGTGCAGGGACCGGACAGGCTTCTATCAAGCCTGATAGAAGCCTGTCCGGTCACATCGCGGTTGCTAGGCAGCCGGGGGCCTTCTGAAAGGCCCTAGGGCTGTCTATGCAGAGCGCCTAGCAAGCCGTGCGCTTGATAGGCACTCTGCATAGGCAGCCCTGGGGCCTTTCAGGAGGTCCCCGGCTGCCTAGCAACCACACAGCGTCCTGCGATCTCATCATGGGACGCTGTACGGGCCCCCTGAACGTCGGGTGCAGGCTGTTTCTTACAGTGGGCACCCGGCGGCAGCAGTTCCGACGAGCCGCGCCGCTCGTCAGAACTGTTAACACTTTAAATACCGCTGTCAGAGCGGTATTAAAGGGTTAACAGTTCCGACAAGCGCCACGGCTCGTCGGAACTGCTGCCGCCGGGTGCCCGCTGTAAGAACAGCCGGCACCCGACGTTGTATGGAGCGGGATCCACCCGCGATCCCCTCCATACAACCATTTGTTCGACTTGCGAACAAAACGGACTTGCGAACGGGCTCCCGGAACGGAACTTGTTCGCAAGTCGGGGACTAACTGTACTATTTATCTATATGGTAGCTAGTTATGTTAAAAGAAGACCTGTCAGAGAGCTAATACAGTACTTGTATTCTCCATAAAACATCAACACCTGGGCATTTTTGTAGTGCCATTTCTCTATCATTTCATCTGAAAATGTATGAATGAATAGTTCTTCTTGTCAACAGGGCATGTTCCCATGGAAGCAAGTAATGATCAGACAGTATTATAGTGTGTAGAGACCGGCCCCACTGACAACAGGAATGGTAACAGGCAGTTATGTTTCCAAGAGGAAGCAGCCCCAACATGTGAGTTGCTCATTGGACAGGTCGCACTTAATTAGCATACAACGTGCTGTATAACAGGTATGGATAGAGCTCTCTTCACATCCCCTACTTATGCTTAAGATTTATTTATTGGGGTTAAAAAGCTAACAGACTTCCTTTAAGGAGGCAGACCCATTTTTATAATCTAGCATGTGGCACTTGGTGGAAATAACTTTTTAAAGTTTCTACTTATCCAAGTGATTTGGTGACAGTTTATTGTGACACATTGTAGTTGGTTCTGCAGTCTTTAGAAATGTATAGCTCTAGTGTGCTAGACGACTTAAACACAAGACTCAGAATTGAATAGGCAACTTGATTGTGGTGCCTTCTTTTATGTTTTTCAGACACCATTTCTGATTTGCATAGAAAATGCCCCACAAAATACCCCATTTTGGGCCTACACCCCTAAAGTCTTTCATCTAGGTGTGCAGTGAACATTTTTACCCCATCGTTTTTGGACAAATAGTTTGGTACAAATGATTCGAGGTGAAATTTTTATTTTTCCCTCAGATATGTCGTTTCTGTGCCCAATATACTGAGTCCAACTTGTGCTAATAGAGACAAAAACCCCATAAATTGTTGAGTTCGGAAATTTCCTATATCTGGTCACAATACGCAGATTGAGCACATGGTTGATTTCAGATGAAGAGGAGTGCAATTTGACTTTCGGAATGCTAATTTTGCTAGATTTGTCTTCAGGTACCATGTCGCAGAGCCACTAAGTATAGAGGAAACTTCTGAAAAGGGACACCATTTTGGAAGTTACACCCTTCAAGGCATTCATCTAGGGGTGCAGTGAGCATTTTGTCTCCACAGGTGTTTTCCAGAATATTGCATTTCTTTACACATACCATTTCAATACCCAGCTTGTGCCCCCAGATACATATACCCGAAACTATCTTATGCGAGTTCTTCTAGGAATGGCAATAACCATGGCATACACCTCCTTTGACCACAGACACTCCCTGCTTGCCTGTAGAGACTGGCCTATCGCGGTTATCACTGAAGTGGGACCATTGTCATTGGTCCCCTCAGTGGTTGGTAGTCATTGCTGTCCAATCGGGGGGTGTGGGGGATTATGTTTTCTTCCCTATAATAAAGCTTTTTCGTTTGCTAAAATGGCAATTTTAAGGTATTTTTAGTATTTTTTTTACCTGTAAACAATTTTTTTCCTATGACACTTATAGATGTAGCAAACATTAACTTAACCCTTAACGTGTTAAATACACAGTTGCAGTAAATCTTAATTTGATTTTATCAATTTAAAGTTTGCTGCAACTGTGCATTTGAAGATTTACATATCAAGTTAATGTTTGCTAAATGTGTATGAGTCCCACAAGTGGAGTTAAAGATGCAATAGTTTGGTCGATTACATAATTATACCGCACTTCTTACACAATGCAGCATATTATGACTGTCATTATCCTGACTGACAAGTTACTTACTAGACCAGGGGTGCAAATTGCAGCCTTCAGCTTCCTACAGGAAATAGAGCTGATAGTTTTTTTTGTGCAATTGGTTGTGTCTCTCTGAAGATCTCCGGAGCCAGCTGCAACAGGGAAGCAATGAATGCTTAAAGGGGTTGTCCCGCGAAACAAAGTGGGTCTATACACTTCTGTATGGCCATATTAATGCACTTTGTAATGTACATTGTGCATTAATTATGAGCCATACAGAAATTATCAGAAATTTTTCACTTACCTGTTCCGTTGCTAGCGTCCTCGTTTCCATGGAGCCGTCTAATTTTCAGCGTCTAATCGCCAGATTAGACGCGCTTGCGCAGTCCAGGTCTTCTTCTTTTCTGAATGGGGCCGCTCGTGCCGGAGAGCGACTCCTTGTAGTTCCGCCCCGTCACGTGCCGATTCCAGCCAATCAGGAGGCTGGAATCGGCAATGGACCGCACAGAAGCCCTGCGGTTCACCGAGGGAGAAGATCCCGGCGGCCATCTTCAGCAGGTAAGTAAGAAGTCACCGGAGCGCGGGGATTCAGGTAAGCGCTGTCCGGTGTTCTTGTTTAACCCCTGCATCGGGGTTGTCTTGCGCCGAACGGGGGGGGCTGTTGAAAAAAAAAGAAAACCGTTTCGGCGCGGGACAACCCCTTTAATAGAGGCTCCTCTCATTCGCTTACAGGCTACATCCGTGTGATAAGAGCCAATTTATATCCTGGTTTTCCCAGGGGGCTTACTCTTTTTCTGCTGTTATACAACGGCGCTATATGCTGGCTAAAGCCAGTACTGCATGAGGTGACACATTGGATAGGCTCCGACAGCAGAGCGGCTGGCAATATACAGTAAGAGAACCCCAACGGATATCTTCCAACATTGGAGCTGTACAGCCTTAAATCATAATGTCTTCAGACGTCAGACAGTGGATTGGAGAGGGTTAATAAGCGGTGCCTGTCAATGTGCTATGACGGGCAAGGGGGCTATAGGGGAGAAGTAGTACATGGAGGAAGATGAGGGGGAAGATATGTTCTTGGAGGGGGGACTATGGCTCTGTGTGGTGTACATGTGAAGGGGAGATTGTAATGGGGAAATATGGTTCTATGGCAAAGACTTGGGTCTATGGGAAGAAGATGGTAACACAGGAAAGTTGTGGGGGGAAATGTGGAGTTGTGTGGGGATACGTGCTTCTCTGGAGGGGAAAGGTGGATGGAAGAAGATGTTATAGAGCTGGAGTAAAGCTGGTAGATATAGTTCTGTTGTGGGGAGGAGATGGAGTGGAGGGAGTTGATGTTAAAGGTCCTACATTGGATGGAGCCTGTGCGGCAGGGAAACATTTCTGAATATGGCATTTGGTTCTGGTAAGTGAAGGCACCCTGCCGATAATTGATCACACAATAGGCACCCCAAGAATAATATAACCAATTAATTCATTTTAAATGTATTTGATTTTAAACATATTTACGACTCTATAGGATAGCAAGTAACCATGGTTTATGAAGCTTAGTAGTCATTGTGGTCACTGTGACATATTGTATAAACACTATATTTTTTCTGTGCTTCTTCTAAATATCTACAAAGTTTTAAGCCTCCTGCACATGGGTGGGGAGGACCCCGCATGCAGGATTCCCACAGTGGAGTTCAACCTGGTGCCCAGCTGGTGACCCCTGCGTACCTGTCCGGCATCTGCTGCGAGTGCTGTGGATGTGCCCGCTGGCACTCCATTGTGTGTGCGCAGTAGCCACCAGCGCTGGGGGGTGACACGGATCTCACAATACTTCCGCAGTGCTCACTGCGGAAGTGCCGTGGGACGGATGGCTTCCATTGACTACAATGGAAGCCAGCCGTGCGTAACCTGCACAAAATTTCAGCATGCTGCGATTTCTTCTCCGCGAACAGAAAATCACAATCGCTTTCCGTTCGTAGAGATGAAATGACGTTTTGCCATTGAATTCTATGGGCAGTATTTACTGTGGAGTCCGGAGGCGGACGCCCGCCGTGGACTCGGCAATGCAAATACGCCCGTGTGCAGGAGGCCTAAGGGTTATTTAGTAACTCAACCAAAATCTCTAGATAGGCCAGCCTTTCAAAATAGAAAAAGAGAATTTGTCCAAATTCTGCTCAACAATGAGACTGTATGTACATTAGTGGCATGCATCCACTTGTCCTGCTTTGTTTTACAAGCACATTGTGATATCCACAGAAGTGTGCCTCGGGTTCTTGTATTGAGGTAGGATCTTTCAGTTTTTTTCTGAGGGTCTTACAATTAGTTTGTACTTTTCAGCATTCATTTAATCATAAATACATCACCAACTGCAAATATTGTGCTCCAACCTCAGACTTTCATTGAGGCTCCTCCATACTTGATTGGTGGATGAAGTCATAGTTTGAAGAGTATTGCGTGGCATGCATGCTGTCTACCATTCCAAATTTAGATTCATTAATAAATGTAACCTTATTGCATTTTTCATATGCAGGTTCTGTTGGTGACTTTTTAGCATCAATCCAGAATTTTGCCAACGGGCTTCTTCAGGGAATTTGTGAATCTGTGGATTCCTCAATAATAATCCTGCATGGAGCTGTGAGGATTTACAGTTCACAGTATTCTGTTTCCTGTAAATCAATGTCCAACCCTGTCCGATTTGCAGGAATGCTGCCATCCAATAGGTGGCGCTGCAGAGGTATTGTTCCATCTTCCTTATTTGCATATATTTCCCAGAGGAGCATGGATGGCCTTATAAGTCTCCTCACTCACCTCCTATGTGTCTTCTCACACACCTTCTAGGTGCTCTTCTTAAGGAAAGAAGTACCTCTGGATCCACATACCGTCCGGATCCACATCATAGGCCTCTCACTAGCCAAGTCAGGATCCAACTGCACAATCATTGCTATAAAGACCTGTATAAAGAGTCGGAGATGGATTTGCAGGAATGCTGCCATCCAATAGGTGGCGCTGCAGAGGTATTGTTCCATCTTCCTTATTTGCTAAGATTATGCAGCATGGACCTAAAAGCTATGATGATCTAGACGTTCAAAGTGTGTTGAATGCAGTAGTGTCTGCTGAAAATGGCACACAAAAATTTAGTGATAAGAGATGGGCATGATTTAGTCTTGTTAGATAGCTATGAAAATCACAGCCGCAGAAAAGGAAGAAACGAACCCACTGATTTCAATGGTTTGTTTTCACTATCGGGATAACTTGCATGTTAATACTATGTGTGAGAAAAGATAGGACTTGCCCCATCTTTCTCACACGTAGTTTTTCTAGGACCTATACTCCCGCTTTTCTTTTTCAAAGTCGCGCGTTATAGCGCAGAGCTCGAAAAAAAAATCTGGTTCAGGTAATAATACGCTCTGTAGCGGCGAAAGTATTAGTGCATGCGCCCACGTGTTTTTGCCCTTACTCATGAGCATGTCATATCATCTGCACAGATGAATGTAGAGTGTGAACAGGCTGCTACAGAAACTGCAGCAAAAACACATGAGGGAATAAAAAGGTTCAAGTGTGGCTATAGGTAGCGGTTAAAAACAGTGAGAAGATCACGCAAGGAGTCTGGTAAGGTTGACAGCAACCAAGAGAATTAGGGCAAAAACACGTGGGTGCATGCGCCAATATGCTCACTGCGACGGAGAGTAATAGTGCATTAACAGGGTTTTTTGACTATTCAGACTCTGCCTTATTGCGCGAGAGTTTGACAAAAAATATCGTGACGATAGACCTTAGCTTATGTTTTCTCGCACGTACTAATGTGCAAGAATCCCGCTAGTGAAAACAAAACCATTGCCTATGGTGCAACACTCGCTTGCAACCAAAATCAAATTAATTTGGATTTACTGCGACTGTCAGGTCACATCGAGCCATTAAATGCGACATGGCCGTGACGGGCTACGCCGCGGAGTTCCGCGGCAGAGCCCGTCACGGCACCCCCCCCCCCCCCCCCCAGAGACCCCAATTCTTACCTCCGGATCCGGCATCCTACGTCCCGCAAGACGCTTCGGCATGCATGCGCAATCGAGCGGGTGACGCTCCGTAGCATCATATGACGCGGCTGGCGGTAGGCGGGGAAGCGGTTTCACGCTATCTTCCGCTGTGCTACAGTGGAAGATAGTGTGACGGACAGCTTCCATTGACTGCAATGGAAGCCGTCCGCACGTACACCCGCGGCAAATAGAGCATGCCGCGGGTGAGGACGGGTGATTTTACGGTGCGGAATTCCACTGAACTACCTGTTAACCCCTGGGCTTGGAAGGTCGATCAACGGTCTTGCCTGTGGGAACTCCAGCTGGGGGCCCTTTAAACTTGCAACATAAAGGATCGTAACTCTCAAGCATGAGGGGATTGTTCGCTGTTGCTCCTAATATTGGCCGTGTACAGAGACTGCTCTTAGTACGGGTTGTGCATAAAGACTGCGCCATAAATGGCCACATTAAGGAATTATCTGCTCCCCGTACTCAGTGTTGGCTGATTTGTTTTCAGTAAAGTGCTGAAGGGATGTACCTGAGTCTCCGCACCTTATTGCGACTATCCCAAATGTTCCCGCAGCCCTCTGCCACAACCTTACATTACCACAAATGGGCGTGTAGTGACAGCGTATTACATGCGCGGGTTATATGCATGCAACATACCAATCTGTCATAAGCTCCCATGTTGCCGCTCACACATATTGCACGAAATGTGCGGGCAAGAAAAATCTCAGCATGTTCTATTACGCACGCATACATGCCAAGCTACTGCATGGCGATTACCGGCATGCCGCCTTGTGCGCGACACACAGTGAATTATGGCCTTGCGAGCCCAGCCTTGCTCTGTGTGGTGCATATAGTAGAACTTTCAGCTATCTATTCTAACTACGGTAGCAATTTTTAAACTTGTAGTGTTTAATACAGAACAGACTTCCCATACAAATATTTGTATGAACTGTTAAAGGGGTACAGTCAGACCCCTTTAAAATTATCATAGGCTTATGGACAGCTTTTATATAGATTGTATGCACCATAAAAACTAGCAAAAACAAAAGGCAGCAAATAACGCCTGGGGGCATTAACATTCACATGACAAGAAACCCCATGGTCATATCACTATGTACATTTGATTCCTCAATCAACAGAACTTCAAACATTTGCTCTTTCTAATGATGCCAGTTTATAGATTATTGCTCATGTAATCCTTGCCAGACACATCCTCTACTTCTCCACTTTTGTATTATTATCTATTATAAACATAGATATTGATAACCTCCGACTCTATTTCCCCTTTTTAAGTGTTTTTACCATGTGAATATATATTGATAGCCGTGTCTCCCTTGCTTTCCAAAAATATATTCATATACGATTAGTCAGTATTTATAACAGACTGCATACTGCTATACAGTGCAGGAAACATAAAGGAAGTGTATCGTCTGAAAATGGCCTATTGTTTTATGGTATTTTTTAAATTTGGTTAAATTCTTTTAATGTTCCAAGTCATTATTTAAATTTGGAAATATTTCTCACTCCGGTCATTGTACCTAACAATGGGCTGACACTTCCTGTTTACAATGAAAAGTAAGGGTGGTTTCAGCTCTGCGCTCCGAGTTCCAGTTTCCTGCTCCAGTTGGGGAGCAACAAAGGGGAATCCCCGGGCCGAACTGCTCCATGGAACTGAACAGCACCTAAAAGACCCCACTGACTATAATGGGGTCCGTTCAGTTTCTGCTCAGCTGCTCAGTTTTTGGATGGAAGAAAAAGTGCTGTATGCATGCAGCTCTTCTTCTATCGGTATTTTAAGGCAGATCTGCGAACGAACCTCCAAGTGAAGGTTCCAATGCAGATGTGAAACGGACCTAACACATCTGTTCTAAGCTGAAGGTAGATAACACAGGGTCCTCTACTACCGTGTTTCCCTGAAAATAGGTCCTACCCCGATAGTAAGACCTATTGGGTTTTCAGGGGAGGCTTGAGATACAAGGCCTCCCCCGAAAATAGGACCTAGCTAAAGTGCTCATAAAAAAAAAAATCAATACTCACCTGGTCCGCGGCATCCCGATGGTCTCCGGCAGCGCTGCGTCCTCCTCGTCTTACAGCTGATCTTCTGCTGGTGACGGGCTTTGAATACCCCGCCTCCAGCAAAGCGAGGGCTGTGATTGGCTAATGAATGACATCACTGAATGGCTGTGATTGGCTCATCGAGTTCCACTGACGAAGGCTCTGTGCAGCCGATACGCGTCTGGTTAGAGATGTGTACACCTAGCAATTTTAAATATGACTAAATAAAAGAAGATTACAAATTTTACTCTGCAAGCAAGCGTGGATTACACTTTTTCCTGCATGGAATCTTTTGCTTATCTCCGCAGAGCTGGTGGAAGGCAGCAAGAATTGTTCCATTGAGATCTATGGCTGTGTGATGGTGTTTCATCCTCCCTATTAACATATTTTCCAGAGGAGCATGCATGGCCTTATAAGTCTCCTCACTCACCTTCTCGGCCCACATCACAGGCCTCTTTCTAGCTAAGCCAGAAACCTACTGTACACTGATGAGGGGAACCCCCCCCCCCCCCCCCCCAAAAAAAAAACAGCTATCTGTGAATGGATCCTGGCTTGGTTTTCAATTCCCAGTCATTGTTATAAGGCTTGTCTAAAGAGTTTGACATTGACTTGCAGGAATGCTGCCTTCCAATAGGTGGCGCTGCAGATGCATTGGCACATCTTGCCTATTTGCATAAAGGATCACAGCAGCGCATCATAAGGTAAAACCCAATAGACTCATAACATATAAATCAGATAAGTAAGTACTGCACTCACCTGTCGGTGTTGTGCTAATGAAGCACAAACCTAATGTAAGCTAGTGAGTAGATTGTGATGTTAGGCCCATTTAGACACAACGATTCTCGCTCAAAAGTCGCTCAAAGCCATCTTTTGAGTGATAACCGTTGCGTCTAAATGCGTGGATATCATGCAGTTTTTTGTGCACAATTCATTCCTCGCTCAATTCTAGTTTTTTAGAATTGAGCCATGAACTCTTATCAGTGGTGCAGGCTGTTATCACAGCCGGCATCGCTGAGAAGATTCTTTCAGCTCGTGTCCTGCTGGTAGTTTACAGTCTGTACGATGCTGCAAGGTGTTAAACCATTTTCTTCTAGCTATTGGAGTCACCTAGATTTATTTCCATTAGGTGAGAAGCAGCATTCCCTACTCGCATGGTACTGACTGACCTGCTATACACTTCAATGGGCAGTCGCTGAATTAGGATTATTGAAACATTTTCCAGAAGTCTTAAAGTTGTTGTACAGTTGTAAGCTATTAACGGCCAACAAAAGTAGATCCGTGAGTCCACCATGCAGAATCCCTGCTTATCAGGTATTTGCCTAGTCGGTGCACTCGTGCATTAAGCTGATTTCTGCAGGAAGCAAAGAGTTCTGTTCCCACTGCAGTGGCCCAGCTTGGTACTACAGGCAAAGTTGCAATTCCCTTCAATGAACTTCGTCTGTAATACCAAGCCTGGCCACTGTATTGGAAACTGAGCTATTCTACAGAAATCAGCTCAGTGCACAAGCACACCAACCAGGAGAACAGCTGCTAAGAAAGTGTCCCAAATTGTGGCTCCTGCTGATTTACAATTGATGGCTTGTCCTGAGAATAGGCCATCAATAGTGTACAACCCATTTGAAGAAGCCTGACCTGGTCATGGATCTTGTACCAACAAAAACCATTATACCAGCTGGAACAGAACTTGGGATCCCTTGGATTTATTTTATCATTTTTTAGGGCATAGTTCTATTATTCCCATCTAAACAACATGATCTCACAACGTGACACCAATTACATCATAAGTGTAAATTTTGCCATTTACTTCCCGTAATCTCACTGCAGAGAGTTAAAAAAGATAACATTTACACACATGGATAAGAACAATCAGTCCTGCTCACGTTGGCTCTTGTCTTTTTTATAGTGTGATATGCAAATATATAAATATTTAATACCGCCATGCTTTACCTATTGATTTATCTGCTCGTGTTCCTACTTTAGTCACCCTTGAACTCTATCAATGTGTCAGGGCTAAGAAAATTTGCCATTTACTGCAAAGTGACCACCAGATCAATTCTGGTTAAAGCATTCAATAAGTTTTGGAAACTGTAGCAGAGCCAAGTAAGTACCCTCCTTTCTTACCAAAAGCACTTAATGAAATGACTTACGACCTGTTTATAGACAGACCCCTTATTATCATCATTGGCATCCTTTGATGTTGATCTGATTCATATTTTAGTTTTGGGACGATGTTACATATCTAAATTAATTTTTCTGGAGCAGCTAAAAACATTTAGCTATTTCAAAAATACAATGTCTCCCCCTTGAGGTAAGAGAAAGTATGACATTGAGTTAGAACCACAGAAACGGAAACTTCCACATATGCAGCAATGTTTTAAGTCGGAGTTTAATATTTCTAATCTTGTATTTAATTCTTATCTAATATAGGAGCGGCTCAAAATTCTAAATACATTTGATATCAGTCCCAAAAACCAAACGCCTAACACAAAACCTTGTTAGAACTAGGCAACGGTATGTCCAATAACTCACTGTAATGAAAGTGTCAGCGTGTTTTATAGCATACATATAGATTTTTAGGATCTCGCTATGTATAATTTACCGCTCTCTGAAGATTGTGCTCAGGTTAAGGTTACAGTTTTTATGTACTAATTATGTTCGTATTAGTTCTGAGCTATTCTACATTCAAACACCTATCTTGATTAAAACAAACTGCAGCAGGCTGAGCCATCCTTTGGGTACATGGCATCCTGTGGAGAAAGTATTTAGCCGCCACCTGTTGCACAAACATTATAGAAGGAAAAAACATTTAAAAGACAACGTTACGGTCCAAACAATGGGTGGAATTAATAAAAATGGTTATGCCAGAATTCTGGCAATTAAAAAAAAAAAAATTAAAAGTTAAAAAAAAAATCATACATTTCACACTTGATCAAAAATATGCAAATTTGAAGTATTTTTTTGCCAACCACACTACCGCTTTTGCTAAAGTAAATTAGTGAATTAATAAAAAAGGAAATGGGTGGAGGTTAGGAGCAAGGGGCTTCTGTAAGACCAGAGTATAAAAGGCTGGTCTTAGAAAAATGTACTCCAATGTTTAAGTTGTCTCAGTGCATTAAACATCCGAATAGTTTTCCTATTTCCCATAGTTTTTCATATACTTGTCCTTTATGGACCTATGTATCACAACCCAGGTATTATCACTCCACCGATATTATCTCTTCCATCCCTCCACTGACTCTCCCAGTATTCCCTCCATGATTATAAGCCCCCCCCCCCCAAAAAAAAAAAAATTAAAAAAATTCTCTCCCCCGTTATTATTTCTCCCCCACAGTATCACCTCCCCCCTAAGTATTACCACCCAATATTGTTCCCCACCACCACCACCTCTTTTTTTATCACCAGTGTCATCTCCCACTTCTCCTACTCCAATCTAATCCTCCCTGGAAGAAGGCTGCTGTCTTACCCCTCTCTTCCCGTCAGCCCCCTTTCCTCTCCAGAAGTGGTCAGTAGGTGTCTTCTCCATGATTCTCACGGCTCCTCTATAACCAGAGCAGCCTCTCTCTAGTGACATGGCAGAGGAGCTGTGGGAGCTGCTAACACTTCCAGCTGCAAGTAGAGAGGCTAGGGAACCCATCAGGCTATAGGACAGCTGCTTTCTTTGAGAGGGGCGATGATGATGCTGGCCGCCAATCGCCATCCACTATCTTGGCATGTATGCACACGTAATATAGAATATGCTGTGATCTTTATTGTATGTGTATTTCGTGTAATATGTGTGATCGACAACATGGGAGCCAATCACAGATTGGTACAGTGTATTCTGCGGGCAAAATCTGTGTGCAGAATACATTGTACCAATATGGTCATGTGAAGGAGCCCAAAGCAGTAGGACTTTAGGGTACAGCCACACAGCAGAGAACCCGCAGCATAGCTGTTGGAAATGTGCATAAGATGCACCAAATGCTGCAGTTATTTTGCTGATTTTGTTGTGGAAATTCAGCTGACTTGTTGCAAATGTTGCACCACATCCCTACTGCAGGTCAACTTCCATACAGATTTCATGCAGATTTTTTTCACAGCATATAAAATAGCTTTGCATAAGGACTTATGTACACAGGTGTATGTGTGTTGCACCTTGCACCTGAGGAGCTTGGATGCAACATGCATTGGACAACACACAGGCACCCGTCCTTGTTCTATCTGCTCTGCATGGACCATCATTCGTGAAAATGCAGGACATGTAGCATTTTTTTTTCATATAGACCATCAGTCTACGTGAAGAAACGAGCCTGTGAATGACCTCATAGACTATTATGGGACCATGTGCTGCACGTGGAATCAACTGTGACAACTTGGGGGTTGTTAGCTCTTCGGATCACCAACTTTCCTCTATAGAAATTCACAAACCAACGAACCACATCCAGGTCAGAAGTTTAGTAAAAATTTTGTAAATTCGTCCTTTATTGTGGTAAATCAACAGCAATCATAAAACAATCTTCACACTGTTGTTACTCGCCCCAGCGAAACATCTGGCTGCAGCATTTTTGACTAAGCAAAAAAAGAACAGTTAAAACTGCCAACAAAACAATAATGGAAAAACTCTACAAAACACTGAAAATGCTAATTAATAGAGATGAGCGAGCGTACTCGGATAAGCACTACTCGCTCGAGTAATGTGCTTTATCCGAGTATCGCTGTGCTCATCCCTGAAGATTCAGGTGCCGCTGCGGCTGACAGGTGAGTCACAGCGGGGAGCAGGGGAGAGCGGGCGAAGAGAAGGAGAGAAAGATCTTACCTCCGTTCCTCCCCGCTCTCCCCTGCAGCTCCCCGCTCCGTGCCGGCACCCGAATCTTTAGACCCGAGCACAGCGATACTCGGATAAAGCCAATTACTCGAGCGAGTAGTGCTTATCCGAGTAGGCTCGCTCATCTCTACTAATTAACACTACAGAAATCCACAGTAAAATCCACAGCATTTCTGCACCAAAATCTGCAAGATTTGGTGTGGATTTTCCAGTGTGGATTCTCTATATATTTTGCGTAGTCTGATCAATTTTAACTATTGAGTTTCAGCTGCGTTTCATGTACCATAAGTACACTCAGTTTTATGTAACTCACAGTAGTCCCCTCCACTGCAGCTGTAGCTTCATAGTTAACATTGGAAAGCTGCATTACAAAAACAGTTGCCTGTTTTCTTCAAATTTTATGACGTTATATTTTGTTACTGTAGGCGTAGTATTTGGGGAAATAAGTATCATACATCAAAATATGACAAAGAAGTATCTCCAAGAAGTATCCAGCTGCTTAGAAAAGTCTTCCATTTCAAGCAAGGAACATTGTGATCTACCGCTATTAAAGGGGTCTCACTCCTGGTACAAACTACCGTCCATAAATTACAAGAATTTCCCTGTAATCTTTATAGAATCGGAAGCCTGGACTGGTATGGTCGGTTTCGTTTTCCTAGAATTTTCTCTTCACCTCCAAAATACAATCTGAAATCTGACAGCCCAAGATAAAAAATAAGGCAACAAAACCACCATATACCTAAAATCACTAAAATGTGTTCGGAACCAAACATTCTGGTCCCGAAAGGGGTTGTCTGAGTTAAAAGAAAAAAATTAAACAGCTGACCATGCATCAAAGTAACAAAAGAAACTGTACTCACCTCTCTTCTCCCCAGGGGAAATGTAGACCCTCTACCATGATGATCCTGGTCTCTACCGACAACAAAAATCAGGTGACCACTGCAGCCAATCAGAGGCCACAACATCACTGTTCCAGACCCCTGGTGCCCAAGTTGTAAGGTCTGATGCCAGGAGAATAGGCGGTGACACTGAAGCCTCTGATTGGCTACAGCTGTCAACTGTCTTCCACTGTGACTGGGATCGCCATAAGAGCTGGTACACTCTTTATATTGTAGTTACATTGTATCAGAACATAGTGCTGTTCATAATGACAAGAGTAAGGATGAGAAAAATAACCATAATGAGTGGTTCCTTGGATGAACAAATCTTTTATAACTTGTATGAACATTTCTAAATAGTTATTCGTAAAGTAAGTTAGAATATGGGCCTGGCCAGGGCCAAACATTTAATAAACAGAGGGAGGGGGCAAGGTGAAGGGAAGGGGGGAGGTACCTGAGATAGGGGAGCTTCCACCGCACGGTTGGTGTCAGAAAAGAAAGTCCAGGGTTGTATCACAGGGTTTAGAGAGGCATTAGAGGGAGGGTAGAGGCCCATTATCTTGTGAGGGTAGAACATAATTTAACCATGGTTTCCAGAACCTCAAAAATCTCATGTCTATTCGCTAGTATCAACGTCAATTTTTCATTTATTAGGTACCAATTTAGTTGCCATTTGAACTCAGAGAAGTCTAGTGAGTCTTTGCGCCATGACTTGGCAATAGTCTGTTTTGTAGCTAGACATAGGAAGGGGATTAGTTTCCTGGCATCAGAAGGAATATTATCAAGACATTTATTTAATAGCGCCTCCCAGGGGTTTTTGCGTACATTGCAGTTAGTTACTGAATATATTAAAGGCTATACTTGAGTCCATAGTCGCTTTACCAGGGAGCATGACCACCATATGTGGAACATGTTGCCTGGGATCGAACAACCCTGGAAACAGTTGGGGGAGTAACCTGGTACTGCATGAGCTACTCGAGTAGAGGTTAGGTACCAATGCAATAAGATTTTATTTGATGTTTCGAGCATTAGTATAT
Source organism: Eleutherodactylus coqui (assembly GCF_035609145.1). Lineage (NCBI taxonomy): Eukaryota > Metazoa > Chordata > Amphibia > Anura > Eleutherodactylidae > Eleutherodactylus > Eleutherodactylus coqui. The sequence continues at coordinate 59,856,778 of NC_089845.1, read as the reverse complement.
TACGGGCACTACTGTTGGTAGATTCCCAGATCTGGCACCAGTCCTCCTCCGATAAGGCTTCAGCTATAAATTTCTGCCATCATTTAACATGGGTTAACTCTGTTCGGTAGGGGGAATGGACCAGTCTAGAGTAATTAAATTTTGTTCTAACTTGGACAACCCCTTTAAATGCTCCCCAGTCCAGTGTAGGAGCCCCGATCACTGCCGCTGGAAGAAGCTGGTAGTAGTCACGTGCCATTCACTGTGCATGTCACTACTCACAAGCCTCAATAGTCACGTGAAGTATATACCAACCTGCTGAAACCTGTGGCATTGACTAGAGCTTACATACTGGACCGCTGCATTTAGGGAGGTGATTATGACTCGTTTTGGTATTTTAAAATATTCCATTCCAAAACTGTGTGAAAGAAAGTTAGGGGATTTGAAGATTTCTATCAGAAAAAGGAGGCTCTGGCTCTTATGAAGGTATAATATAGAATTAATCATATAAGAAAAGATTTTGGACGTGTTAAATTGAAATTACCCTTTAAGTCTAGGGCAGATCACAATCTAACTTACAATAACCCTTTCCAATCCAGTCTGACGTCTAAAGACATTCTGATTGAAGGCTGTATAGCTTCGATATTGGAAGACGTATTCTTACTGTATGGTACTGACTGCTCTGTTGTCAGGGGGCCTCTCCAGCATGTCCCATACCGCAGTACTGGCTCTAGCCAGCAGATGGCACCATTGTATAATGGGAGAAAGAGAAAGCCCCCTAGGAAACCCTGAATCCAAAATTGGATTGCAAAGGGTTAATTTAATTTCTTAGAATGATGGGTGAAGGCCCTGACTATCTTACTGTATTATAGACACCCATGTCATTCAGGTCCGTCTCTATGTACCATATTCACTTTATGGACAAGCTACATGTGAACAGCATATTGTATACTGGAATCAGTGTACACGACTCATTCATAGAAACAGGTGTGTTGGGTAAGCATGTTTTGGGGGGAGAATGTGTGCTACCTGTTAGCTGCAGGTCCTTGAAAACACCCATTTTTAAATAAAGACCATGAAGTGTGTGCACCATGACTTTTAATTTTAAGACCTTCCCTACGTGCATGGTGTAAATGAGCTATGCACTTTGTAAAAAGTACTGTAGTATTTCCAGGGTTATGGTAATGTTTCTGTTAAGCAATGCTCTTTAAAAAAATATATAGAATTTTAATAAAAATACATTTAGATCAAGATTATGAATATTAAACACGCTTTTTGTGAAAAATATTTTAGCAGAATGTGAGTCTGGGTTGGTGCATTCGATGCAGATCAGGAGAGATCAAATTGCTAATGTGAAATACTGAATTTCTGGACAGGCGTTTCTGCTATTAATGAAAGTGTGCATATGGTTTGGTTTCATGCCAGTCTTCTTTGGATCACCCTACTGTAATTTAATCAAGTATGATATTCAACTTGTATCCAAATAATGCTGTGAAAGTGAGGAAATCAGCAAGTTTGCTATTTAAACAAAAAAAGAATTGGAGCCATATGAGCCCCTTATTCCACATGAACATTTTTTCTGAAAATAGTGTTTAATGACACCTTACGAATCACCCAATCCAGATTTTGATATTTCGCTATTTTAACCCGACTTCCTGAATAATAATTATGTCGTTTTTGTACAGAAAATATTTAGCTATCACTTACTGCAATACTTAGTAAAGATCATGAAGTTATCAGACCACTAAATCTAACATACTGCTTGATTTATAATCATAAGCTCTTAACCCTTACCAAGCCAATTTTGGATTCAGGGTTTCCTAAAAGGCTTTTCTCTTTTTGCTGTTATACAACAGTGCCATCTGCTGGCTAAAGCCAGTGTGTGTGCGCCAGAGAGGCTCCGACAGCGGAGTGGCTGGCAATAGACGGTAAGAATACCCTGTTGGACGTCTTCTGACATTGCAGCTGTACAGGCATCAGAATGTAGGAAGACATCAGACAGTGGATTAGAAAGGGCTAATACAAACATAAATGACCATTACTCAGCAGCTCTGAATTGAAGCTGTGGGAGTCGAATTTGCCACGTTTTTTGCCACATTTTTTTTATTGCAAAAAACACTGTTATTATTTGGTATGGACTTTGGTGTGGAGCCAATGTGTAAACTTACCATCATAGGGGTTTCTTCTGCGGAATCGTATGTTTGGAATAAAAGTATTTAACCCCTTAAGAACCAGGCTGTTTTGGTGCACAAGGACCAGACACTGTTTTGGGATTTTACCCGTGTTGTGGATTTACTGCTCTATTTTTTTTCTTCAGCTTCATAAATTATTTTTGTAGTGTTTATTTTTTCTATGATACATAGGACTACCTTTTTAAATAGATTTTTTCGCACTTTTTTATTAGCAGTAAATATGGCTGTCGACAGAAAAATTTAAAAGTTATGGCTCCTGGAATGCGACAATGAAAAAATTGATTGGTGTTGCAGCAGTGCTGAGATCGCTGCCGGATTAACGAAGTCCGGTGCGGGTTTTAGATTTGGTTCTGCACCTTCTAGCTCAGTAGGTGTGACGTAATTTAGTCATATCTGTGGGTAATTAGCTGAGTATTTACCTAGGCTGATACTGAGCTAAAGTGCTGTGTATTGTCATTTGCTCCCTGTCTGAGCTGGCAGTCAGTAGCTCCTGTGGTCAGCGTGGTGATCATTGCTCCTTACTCCGGACAGCTCAGTGTGCTGCGGCTTATTCTACTAAAGCTAAGCGCTGTGTTTTATTTTGTTTTGTTCCTTATTAGTTTGGCCAAGTAGGGTTTCTTAGGTCCCAGGAACGAGTGCAGGCCTGCATCTAATCGGCGTGATCAGTCTGCCATGGTAAGCAGGTCCCTCTCCATCGTTTGTTACATATTTAGGGAAAGACTTCCCGTTTATTATTTGTCTGTTTGTTTTGGCCACTACACTGTGAGCAATTATTGTGTTTGTCTGCAAGTGCTTGTCCAGCACGTTCTGTGCAGACGTAACAGTTGGTCATTAAGGTGCAAACAGGCTTCGTCACTAAAGGGTTAAGGGGCCGAAACTACAACAAATTTTGTAGAGAAAAACTGACCAGCCTTGAGGCAAGAATTCATGTATTCAGAAATCCAATGCCAGTGGTTACAACAGTGATTACTGCATTAGATCTGGCCACATGCAGCATAGAAGCACAGTACAGATAAATTCTGGATCTGTGTTGGCACATAAGTAAGCACAATCAATTAATAAAGATGTTCCAAGAAGTTAGACTGCATTACTCCACTCCACAGGATCTTTTAAACTTCTATTGCACACATCAAACACAAGGCCTGAGGATGAAATCTGGCCCACCACCTCATTTTATGTGGCCCACCGGCACTGCAGCAACATCACAGGCATTCCTCTCACCCAGCCTGCAGGTTCGGTCCAGTGGCGGCAATGCAATCTGACCACTGTCCTCTCTCCCTCCGGTGTCTGCATGCACTGTCCTGTACGCAGCACAGACGCTGAGGGGAGAGGTCAGTTGTCACAGATTCAGCAGTGGCTGCTGCCAGACAGAGCTGCTGCTTGGGTGAGTGGAATGCCTGTAGGAATGCTGCCCGGCCAGAGGCCAATGAGAGGTGGGGGGGGGGGGGGGGTAACTATTACTACTAGGATTAGTATGAGGGTCACTTATTTTTGTTGGGTCTAATATAGGGGGCACTTACTACTGGGGCCACTATTACTATTGGAGGTCACTATTACTACTGGAGCCACAATAGGCATCACTCACTACTGAGGTCACTATTATTACTGGTGTCACTACTACTACTGGGGCCATTATGGGAGATCACTAATACTCCTGAGGCCACTGTGGGAGCATTGTTACTACTGTGGACACTATAGGGCTTACTGCTACTACTGGGGCCATTATGGGATCCTATTACTACTGCACCCACTGTTACTACCGGGGTCATTATGGGGGACCCTATTACTATATGATCTTACAATTACAATCGGCCCTTTGAAGGCAACCACAAGGCTCAAGTGGCCCTCAGTACAATGAGTTTGACACCCCTGTTTTACTGCATGAGAAAATTACTTTTGTGTTTGAATGATAAGACAGTGTGATTGTTCTCAGTAGGAGAAACCAAGTAGTCTTGTAGATATGATACCTTTTAATGGCTAACAAAACTACATGATCTTACAGCAAGTTTTTGGGTTCTATCGACCCTTCGTCAGGCTAATGAATGAAACTAGTTTGGATGGCACACAACTATAACATACAGATGCAGAGGAGAGGGGGGACAACCCTCTTGATCTAAATAAGGGTGGCTTCACATGAGCATGTTTTTGTGCATACATAGGTGCGCACCCATGTATGTGTAAAAACTCGCGTGAATGCAGGTCTGTGCATTGTTCTCAATAGAGCCGCGGCTGCCGCCGCCGGCTCCATTAAAAACAATGGTCTGCCGACACCACTGCATTCTTTTTCAGGGAAGGGCTTTACATATAAGCCCTTCCCTGAAAAAGAAAAATTTTAGTGTAAAAAAAAATTTACTTACCTGTCTGCCGCTGCCGTGACCGCATGCGGCAGATGTTTCCTTTATCCCCACTAGTTAAAAGAATTCCCTGCTGCTCCATCTGCCACATCTGTGACAGATGCAGCAGAAGAATTCTTCTATCCTCTACCACAGCTGTCACACATGTCAGCTGCGGTAGAGGATTCTGCTGCTGGCAATTGATTTCAGGGAAGGGCTTTAAATATAAGATCTCTCTCACTTTCTCCCCCCGCCACTCACCCCCACGGCTTACCACCGCCCCTGCCGCCCCCTCCCCCCGAGCACGCTCGGACCAGTAAGCAGTTACTTGAGAAGAGCGATGCTCGCTTGAGTAACTGCTGTATTCAAGCGTGCATGCTCATCTCTAGTAAGTATATATATATTTTTTTTTTTTACACTAAAATTTTTCTTTTTCAGGGAAGGGCTTATATGTAAAGCCCTTATATGCAGCTGTCATGTCCACAGCCTACGTGGCTTTAATCTTTAGGGGATGCATGTTTTTATGTCCCTGAGGATTAAAGCCCACTTAGGCGGGATGTAAAAAGGCAATAGGGCCGTCAATAAGGGTTTAAACTCTTTAATTGAATTTGCCATCACCACATCCTTAGGCAGAGAGTTCCATTGTCTCACTTCTCTTACAGTAAAGAACCCCCTTCTATGTTGGTGTAGAAACCTTCTTTCCTCTAGACGTAGAGGACGTCCCCTTGTTACAATCACAGTCCTGGGTTTAAATAGATCGTGGGAAAGATCTCTGTATTGTCCCCTGATATACACTATATGGACAAAACTATTTGGACACTGCAGAAAATCAGCAAATATGCAAATACTGAGTTTGCTGACCGGCATGCTGGGAAGGTTGTGGGTAAAATAAAAGACTGCTCATTTTGTAGTAACTGCAGCAATACACAAGGCACAGGAATTATAAACTGAGAAAAGTGCAGGCAATAGATAAACTAGAGTACCTCCACATTTCAGGCCCAGACTTATGGACACCGGTGTGTGATTAATTAAAGATGCGTACCTCTACTCAGCCGGACCCAGACTTCAGGACAGTGGAGTGAGAACTTTGAGATTAGAGTACCTCTACCCAGCAGTCCCAGACTTCAGGATGCTCGGGTGTGAAAGACAATGAGAATAGAGGAGTACCTCTGCACTAGGCCTTGGAATGAAAACGCTCACTTGTTGCTCACTCACTCTCTTTTGGGGCTCACTCTGTCTTCATAAATGCAGCAACAAAGGAAATCTCTCCTCCTCTTCCATCTTCAACACATAAGGGCTGAAGGTGGCCTCATATGTCTCTGTGCTTTATCCTCTGTGATGAAACTCAACTCCACTCGTTTCCCACTCTCAAGCACTCACATTTATAGCCTCACTCATACCACGTGACAGGACATATATTGATACATTTACCAGACAGTCAGCTCTCACTTTGCAGACATTAACCTCTCATTTTCTGCAGTTGTGTAATACACATACCAGAATGACAAGACAGTTTTGCACAGAGCATCTACATAAGACATACATGTATGAGATTATGGAGGGGGCCAGGAAAGCATGTACTGGGCCACCACAGAGTGCAGACACATCACTAAATAGAACAATAAAGTACGTTTTCTGAAAAACATGCAGTGTCCAAATACTTTTGTCCATATAGTGCATTTACACATAGTTGTTAGATCCCCCGCAGCAGTCTTTTTTTCAAACTAGATAATCCCAATTTTATAACCTCTCTGGGTATTGTAGTCTGCCCATTCCATTTATTACTTCAGTTGCCCACCTTTGTACCCACTCAAGCTCTGGTATGTCATTCTTGAGTACCAGCGCCCAAAGCTGTCCACAATATTCCATGTGTGATCTGACCAGTGATCTGTAGCGAGGAAGAATAATGTTCTCATCATCTGCCTCTAGACCTCTTTTGATGCACCCCATGATCCTGTTTGCCTTAGCAGCAGCTGCCTGACACTGGTTGCTCCAGTTAAGTTTACAGTTAATTAAAACCCCAAGTTTTTTTTTCACGTCAGTGTTTCCCAGTAGTTTCCCATTGAGGCCTTAGGGCGCCCACCCACTGGCGTTTTTTTTCCCTGCGAAATTCGCAGCATTTTTTTCTCTGCAGGGGTCTATGGGACTTGTAATGTTAAAATCGCGATCGCGCAAAATTGGAATTTACCGCGAAATCGCGATTTTGCGCGATCGCGATTTTAACATTACAAGTCCCATAGACCCCTGCAGAGAAAAAAATGCTGCGAATTTCGCAGGGAAAAAAAACGCCAGTGGGTGGGCGCCCTTAGTCAGACGGGCGTTTTTTTGCGCGATTTGCGCATGCGTCCGGCGATTTTTTAAAACCATTGCTTTGCAATGGTATCGGACACATGAGCGCTTTTTATGCGCTCGTCTGATAAATTATAGAACAGAAATCACAGATCGCACCTATCTGCGATCTGCGATTCCTGTTCTCTTCTCTATATGCGCTCAATGGGGCCGGCGGCAGCAGCGCCGACCCAATTGAGAACATATAGAAGACAAATCATTCTTCTCTGCAACAGCTGTAACAGCTGTGGCAGAGAAGAACGATGTTTGCCCATTGAATTCAATGGAGCCGGCAATACAGCCGGCTCCATTGAAAGTAATGGGCTGCCGGACAGCGCTGGATGAATTGTCGGGAAGGGCTTAAATATATAAGCCCTTCCCTGCAATTCATCCAGAAAAGTGTTGAACTCCGGCTGCCGGGAGCAGGTAAGTATATATATATATTTTTATTTTAACACTTTTCTGGATGAATTGTAGGGAAGGGCTTATATATTTAAGCCCTTCCCGACAATTCATCCCACACTCGCCCGCAGCGCATTGCTTTCAATGGAGCCACTGTATTGCCGGCTCCATTGAATGCAATGCGCTGGACAGCTCCGGCCTGTTTCTAATTAAACGCGGCTAGGAGCAGTTTTTTCGGGCGATTTTCGGGCACCAGTCACGCGATTTGCGGATGCGCATCAGTCATGCGATCCGCAAATCGAGCGAAAAAACACCCGTCTGACTAAGGCCTTAGTGTGTAATGGTGACATGTATTTTCTCTACCCATGTACAGAACCTTACATTTATTAGTGTTACTGTTAACCTCTTAATGCTACAGTACGTACAGTTACATCCTGCAGCTGCAGGGCAAGTATGAAGAGAGATCGCAGGGCGATTTTATAAATGTAAAAATAAGTTTTAAAAAGTTTTACTAATTATTATTAAAAATAAAAAGTAATTAAAGTTTAAAAAAAAAACCTTTTGCCATGTTTATAATAAAATAATCTATATAATAAAACAAAAATACATATTTCGTACAGCTGCCTCCATAAAAGTCTGATCTATAAAAGCAATGCATTATTTACCCTGCACGGGGAATGTCATCAGAAAAAAAAAAAGAACGACAGAATTATGCTTTTCTTCTTCATCCTGTTTCCAAGAAAAAATGTAATAAAAATCAATCAAAAACTTGTATATATTAAAAAACAGAAAATAGAGGATTTCCTGCATAAAACGAGCCCTTACACAACTATGTCAACGGAAAAAAAGTTATTGCGGTCAGAAGATGTCAACAGAAAATAATTTTTAAAATTAAATATCTTTGAAAACTAGAATAAAAGTACTACAGCAAAAAAAAAAACTATTTATGTTTGGTATCATAGGAATCTTACTGACCCATATAATAAAGTTATTAGGTCATTTTTGTTGCAATATGTATGCTGGAGAAACAAGATGAAATCAAAGGCCGGCTTCACACGGCCATGACGGGCTCCGCCGCGGAATTCCCGCGGCGGAGCCCGTCATGGCGCCCCCCCCAGAGACCCCATACTTATGTGCGGATCCGGCGTCCTCGCTCCCGCATGACGCTTCCCCGCCCACCTCTGCCGCATCATGTGACACGCCCACCGCGTCACATGACGCGGCAGGCCGTGTCATATGACACGGCCGGCCGTGTCATATGACGCGGCGATGGTGGGCAGGGAAGCGTTTTCACGCTATCTTCCGCTGTGCTACAGCAGGAGATAGCGTGAACGGAAGGCTTTCATTGACTGCACGTACACCCGCGGCAAATAGAGCATGCTGCGGGTAAGGATGGGAGATTTAACGGTGCGGAATTCCGCGGTGGAATTCCGCACCGTGAGCCCTGAGCTATTTGGTTCAATAGAACCTAATAGCTGCGGGCAACGCAGTGGATTTCCGCCGCGAATTACGCAGCGGAAATCCGTTCGTGGGAAGGAGGCCAAAGATGGTGTTATTTAGCTTTTTTCCACTTAGAATTTATTCAAGGTTTTTCAGTACATAATACGGTACATTAAATAATAGCATTAAAAATACAATTTGTCCTGCAAAAAACAAGCCCTCAGCCAGCAACAGATAAATAAGAGTTATGATTTTTTTAAAGTAGGAAGAAAAACCGAAAATGTGGAAAAAAAGGGGGCAATGTCCTTAAAGGATTAAATCTCATTTGCCCCTTTATGCCCTAGCCCCCAACTTATCCAGACCCTCTTGCAATCTCCTTGTGTCCTCTCTTGTGTTTACTTCCTTACATAGTTTTGTATCATATGCAAATATTGATATATTTACTGTGAAATTCTTCTACCAGGTCATTAAAAAATATATTTAAAAGAATAGGGACCAATACCGCCTCTGTGGTACCCCTGATTGTTTAGTGTTAGGCGTGTGCATTTTCTACAATTTTTTTTGCCAGAAACCGCCATAAATTATATATGAATCCTGCATTAGCAAGTAGGTTTTAGTCTAGTGTACAGAGGTGCCACAAAATGTGACAAATGTATTAAAAGGCTACCTCCTCGGGGGTGGAACCAATGATGTGTCATGTGTATGGAACAGCAGACTTAAACTATGGGCAGATCTCAATTATTTAGATATAACAAACAGCTGGTGGGCTGGAGTTGAAGTCCGTTGCTATTATAACATAATACTATTTGGGAATAATGCACTAAAGAACCTTTTATATGTGCAATCAGGCTAACAGCAATGCCCTCAGAGGGAAGGGGAGCCGACCCTAATCAATCGTATAAACACCCATAAAGCTTTAATGTTTTAACTTGTTCTCTTGAGGTTTCATTACTCATAGAAAGCTACAGATATTACAAAGAAGGAGTATTCATGTGTTTGCTATGCTTGTTTTTACCTTACGCCTGCTTGATAAAAGCCCTGCATGGCTTTGTATTTTTAACCCCCGAGTGAGCAAGCTTTTTTTTATTTTTCCATTTTCACTTTTTCCTACCCCCTTTTAAAAAATTGGAACTCCTTTATTCATCCATTGACGTCGCTGTATGAGGGCTTGTTTTTTTGCGGGATTAGTTGCTATTTTCAATGGTACTATTTAATGTACCATATAATGTACTGAAAAACTTTTAAAAAATTCTAAGTAGAAAGAAATAGAAAAAAATGCAATTCAGCCATCTTTTGGTGCATCTTGTTTCTACGGCACAAAAACTGCAACAAAAATGACCCGATAACTTTATTCTATGGGTCAATACGATTACTACGATACCAAACGTATGTAGTTTTTTTGCTGTATTACTTGTATTTTTTTTTTCAAAGATATTTATTTTTTTAAATTATTTTTTGTTGCTATCTTCTGCGCACAATTGCTTTTTTCTTTTCCTTCGACATTGTTGTGCGTGGGCTCATTTTTTGCACATATCTGGTGTGCTTTATTTTTTTTTCCTGATGACATTCATCGTGCGGGGTAAATAATGCCTTATTTTGATAGGTCAGACTTTTACAGATGCAGGGATACCAAATATGTATTTTTGTTTTATGTGGATTTTATTATAAACATAACAAAAGTTTAAACTTTTATTACTGTTTTTCAATGATTAGTAAAACTTTATTGATCTTATTTTTATTTATTTTTTTTTTGAGATGCTTTGATAACTCCTGCAGTATGATGTAATGTCATAGCATTACATCATACTGCTATATGGGCAGTCGGTCTATCAAGCCACCCCACGGGCATGGCTTGATAGGCATTCTGCAATGACACCTGTAAGGCTCCCTGAGATCTCATCGCGGGGGCCTACGGGACCCCTGAACGATGTTCGAGGGATTTAAATTCTGCTGTTAGAATTGACAGCGGCATTTAAAGGGTTAACAGGTCTGATGAGCCACGTAGAACAGTCGCCCCGTGATCCCAATCCATACATACCCCGACGCTGCAGGCCGTCAAAAGGCGTATCGGCGGTCGTTAAGGAGTTAAAGGATGAGATAAATAAAGATTGGAGACCTCAAGTTTTCTCCATATATAATTACAGGTGATGGCTTTGCAAAAAGAGCATGCCAAGTAGCACGGAGGATCAGGTGGTGCGTGGGGAACAACTCTGCTTTTTATTAGATACACTCATCTAGTAGCATTGTGTACCTTCTTTAGCTTAGATTCTGCTTAGTGTTGAAATTGTTCTGCAGGAATTTTGGCCCAAGCGGACAGAAGAGCTTCTTGCAGTTGCTGCAAATTATTTGGAGGTGCTGACATGCTCCAAACAGCTGAGTGGAATGGTTCATCAATTCATGTGCCAAATTCCGACCCTCCCACCCATCCGTGTGACCCATCAGAAATCTAGATTCATCTGTCCAGGTGATGCTTTTCCACTGCTTAGTGATCCAGTTTTTGTGCTCTTTTGCCTACTGCAGTCTTGCCTTTCTGTCTTATTTAGATAGCAATGGCATTCTTATAGGCCATCCATGGTCAGGAAAGTCAGGTTCTGTATTCGGCTGCAATTTGTTTGAATGCACCTATTTGTCAGAACATTCTTGACGCAGCCTACTTTGACCCTTTCCATTAACAGTTGTTCACATTCACAGGATCACCTTTCACTGGATGTTTTTCCTCGATCACACCATTCTCAGTATATTGATGACAACACTGCCCAAGAAAACCACGTGCAACAAAAAAAGATCTTGTTTGAAACACGAATAAATATGTATGGCCATTCTCCAAAGAATATATCTCTTAGTAATAAAAAATCAAAAGGTGGACTCACCTGGTTTGGGGGGGGGGCACCGGCGACCAGAACTGTATGCAGTATTCCATGTGGGGCCTAACAAGTGCCTTATATAGTGGAAGAATAATGTTCTCATCCCTCACCCCTATACCTCTTTTAATGCACCCCAAGACTTTATTTGCTTTTGCAGCAGCTGACTGGCATTGGTTACTCCAGTTTAATCTACAAACCACTAGTACCCCCATTTCTTTTTCCATATCACTTTTTCCTAGCAGTGCTTCAGTGTTGTTGTGAGTTTGTTCTCCGACACCCTGCTTAGCTCCTGCTTCGGCATTTATTCTATTAGCCAGTGTCCTTAGGCTTGTTGTTCTTCCACCTTTGCACTCTTCCTGTCAGTAGTCTCATCACCTGTTCCCCTGTCATGTCCTTGTATGCCTGTCTATCCCTCTGTTTCTTTACCACTCCCAATCCTGCTCTGTCTTTTGGTTCATAGATGTTTTTGTCCTGTAAGGGTCAGTTACCACCTAGAGGAAGACTGTGGATTTGTCCTTAGCGGGACGCCAGCCCTGCTTCTAGGCAGGGCTATCTCTTCTCCCCTGTACTATCTTAGGGCAAGGTATCTTCCCTAGTCCTCCTCCTCGGACTGGATTACTGTCATCTGGTATCTTTACATCCGTTCGCCAGAGGGTCAGCTGTGATCCTTGCTGGATTGGGCCTTCGCCTATGCGGTAGGTTGATCCAGTGGTTTCACATCCACAGTCCTAACAAGTAGTCAGGGTTTTCCTCATGGCGCAATTGGGGGAAAAGGCCTCAGGAAGCCCAGCTGCTGATGCACCTTGTGATGAAAAGGAAAGGACTGCGCTCACAACATGAAAGGAATTTGCCTTTAGGGTCACTGAGGGTCGTGAACAATTAAACGACTAACAACAACAAACCTCTGAAACACGTTGTACAATATATACATTTTTTAAATTGATGTTGTATAAACTGTAGAAATAAAACTTTGAAAATGCATTGTCCAGCAATCCAGATGGTTTATTTTCATATGTGAGGAGACCCATGGGGCCACACATTACTTTACACTTTCTTATTTCATGCCTTGTTTGAAGCCACCAAATAAGGAAGATGGAACAATAGCTCTGCGGTGCAACCTATTGGGTGGCAGCATTCCTGTAAATCAATGTCAGACCTTTTATACAGGTCTTTATAACAATGATTTGTAATTGTTTGAAGTCAATGATGGCTTGATTTTCCCTTTCTTAGGGCTCCTTCACATTGGCGATCATAGCTTTGTTCATGTGATTTTTTTAGCAGCAGTGATGCTTTTTCTTGTGAAAAATTGTGCATCGCATTGCTGCTGCCTGCGATTTTTGAGCAAAAGTCAATAGGAGTTTCAAATGTTAAACCGCATTGCACGAAAATCACAAGTTCGTGCGTTGCAATAAAAAGGAGGCTCCATAGGGAAACGTGGGCTAGAAAAAAAATTGCAAATTGCTGCAATTTTTTAAATGTAACAACAATGCATGAGTGAAAACATTGCGAATGGGAATTAAACCATTGGTTTTATAATTCTGTGTTTTCGCTCACTCTTGCCTCATGCGATTTTATTGCCAGTGTGAGGGAGCCCTTATGTGGATTCACACTGAAAGTGATCCATGGAAACATACTCAATTTAATGCTGCACTTCAGGGTGACATGTCATTTCCATACAGGGAGGCTCCAAATGAGAATAAGCAGGTGTCTCTAATATTTAGTGTATATCATTAAAGAATGCATGTAAATGCATACACTATGCTAGCACATTGAATTAAAGTTCAGGTGTGCTTTAGATGGTCTTCCAAGAAGTAATTCACAGAAAAAGAAGCCAAACATGCATCACCTTATACACTGCAGGGTGAGCTCAATCACCATATCCCAATCTGGGTTGTGGCGAGTGGCTACATATTAGTCGGCACTGAAAATTTAGCTCACTCATATCGCAATGGTGATTGAGCCTGCCCTGCAGTGTATCAGCTGATGCGTGTTTGGCTTCTTTGTCTGTTAGTTATGTCTTTGTATATGTCAGGACTTGACCTGGGAATCTATTGTACTACAAGCACTGACCCTTATTGTTCAGCTATCCAGCTTCTGAACACTTTCCTTGCATAGATCTCAGCCTTGTTCTCTGATTCCACTCATCTAGCCCCGGCCTCCTGTTCCTGATTCTGCCTCTTTTTCTGTGAGTTATGTCTTTGTACATTTTTTTTCTCTCGCCTCTGTGATTTTGTCTTACAAGAAGTAAGAGCCTAGAGAAGGCCATTTTAAAAAACGAAAATTGAAAAAGAAAAGGAAGTGGTGGGCACAAAGGTCAATTGAGGGCGGTAATAATCCACCCTTTTTAGAAAAAGTAAATTCCTACTGTGCTAAGGAGGAAGTATGTAGTTATATATGGGGTCCAGATATTCACGAATTATAAGGATTTTTCCCGTTTTAAATTATTGATGGGCTATCCTCAGGAGAGGACATCAACAGCAGATTAGTGGAGTCTGTCCCCAGGGAATCCTGCCGATCAGCTGTTATCTTTGTAGTTGCACTTATATACACCAAGCTGATTTCTAGAGGAAACAAACAGCTTTGTTCCCACTGCAGTAGCTAGACTTGGTAGGTACTATTGTACCTTGTCACCACCGGAAGTTAGGGGTGGTGACAAGGTACCAGCTGTCAAAAAAATTGAGTAATACCCCCAGCTTCTGATTGGCTGGGGGCATGTGTAATTCCCCAAGTGCAATTCTGACATGGTAGAAGGACAGTGGTGAGGCTGGGAGCGGCAGCACAGGCAGAGGCGCCGGAGGACACCAGCCAGTCCCGTTCTGAGACGGCAGGAAAACAGCGGTGAGCCTGGGAGTGGCGGCAGAGGCGCCGAAGGACACAGGCGAGGCTGGGAGCGCCGGCCTGTTGAATGCCCAAAGTGACATTCTGACATGGCAGGAGGACCGCGCAGCAAGAGTGAGAGCGGTGGCGGCTGAGGCAGAGGGACCCCAATAGTAAGTGACCAGGGCAATTGGCGGCCAGGACGGAGCTGACAAGGTGCCTGGAATGGAGCTGACTGCCGGCACAGCGGCTGCAAAAAGTGGCTACACGGCCAACTGAGGGAGCGCAGGGACAGCTGTAGCGTGTGTATTGATTTTTTGCCCATGCTAGAGGGTTAGTTTTCCTATTAGGCTTACATTTATAGCTGTAAAGGCTTCAGCATTTACAGCTAATAATGTAAGCCTAACAGGAAAACTAACCCTCTAGCATGAGCACAAAATCAATACACACGCTGCAGCCGTCCCTAACCCTAACCCTCCAGCACAGGCACAAAATCTATACTGATGCTGCTGCTAGGACCTTACTGAATTCAGCCAATCGTGAGCTAGGTGTGCGACAGGGGCGTTCCTCCATGCAGCCCTGTCAAACCCCTAGCTTTTGGTGGTGACAAGATACAATAATACCAACTTGGTATTGTAGGCCAAGTCCTTATTGAATTGAAAGGAAACTTTACAAGTCGAACCATTACAGTGGGAACAGAGCTCTCTGCTTCTGCAGAAATTAGTTCAGTGCATATGAGCATCAGCCCAGAAAATAGTGAATTGGCAGGGGTCCCAGGAGACAGTACCTCACCAATCTAGTATTGATGACCGATCTTGAGGATAGCCCATCAGTAGTTTACAACTGAAAAAAAACCTTTAACATTCAAAGTTTTTCACTTATAGTAAGCAATTATATTTAACCCTTTTCTTGCTAAGGATGTATATGATACATGCTGGCTCCTATCACAGAAAAGAGACATTACAGCAAATAAGGTACAAAATGTAAAAGTCTTTATTCCTCCAAGGATATTATAGCAATGTTTCGACCCCAAGGTCTTTGTCAAGCATACATATACATAAAAGGGTCTCTAACATATAGTTACCTAAAAGAGGGTTAGTCATGAAAGTCCCTCCCAATAACAAATTAAATAAACTTACAGCATCTTTGATCAGCCTTCACTGCAGCATGCATACCCAACATGGCGCCATCCATACCATTTGGCATCAGGGCACTTTAACTGCGCAGCTGTGGGAATACAGTCCAGTCAAGTCAATGAGACCTGGGATTCCCAGCTGATCACCCATACTGATACTTGCCAGGCCTCACGCTGGTGACCACGATCTGACGAGAGCAGGCGCGTTCAGCTTAGAATCCTGATGACATTCATGCTTTTTATGTCTCTAGCATAGAATTCCCTTGGCCACTTGCTTTTTACCGCTAGCCACCAATGCATGCTTTAGGCACTGGACCATGAGGAGATGATGTGCTATCACATGTTCTATCTAGCCATCTCATGAAGAGGTCTACATGCCTCGAGAAGATGATACCTGCTGGTTCCAAATAAAGCGTTCCTCCTTTGATCCACATCATTGGCTTCACTCATTTTTAAAACATCCACCTGGCAACAGGTAGCACCAGAGCCTTTCTTATTACAACCTTTCACCTCAATGTTTCATGCTAACGTGACCTCTGGTTTACCAGCGGCACCTATTTGCTCTGTCTTCATAAGGTCTACTTCAGACCCTTGCATGGCCGTGCTTTACTTCTGGTCCACACTTTTCCCTAATTGGTGCTAGGACCTGGCTTTCCGTACTATTCAAGCAATCACAAGTATCACAGATCCGGACTGTCTGACGTATTATGTGTTGAGTGTGGTTTCAAGTTAACAATGGCCCAGGAAAGTTCAATTTATATTGAAAATACTGTATCTTGAGGGATCACTTGCATCACCACTTCTATCGTGCTGTAATTTAAAGTGCCTGGATAAAAATCAGAAAGATGCAAGTGTTACTTTCAGCCACTAGATGGAGACAGAGTGTCACGGTGTGTTCTATTGAATTGCTCTAAGCATTTCCGTTTTTACATCTCGCTGTTAGTTTCACTTTCGTTTAAATGTCGTTGGCAAAAATCAACCTCATGGAATACAAACACATTTACAGACTAGATATAACTTCAATGTTGTACAGGAATAACCTAACTCTACAGTTTAATACCTGCCAAAATGAAACAACCGTAGCAAAGCCCCAGCAACCAAAACACAGCACCAACATCGTATATTAGGCTTAACCCCTTGAGTGGCGGGTTTCCTACCACCCTGTCGTGCCCACCAGGGCAGGTTTTTTAAAATGGTCTAATCATTGAATTTCAACTAGTTTTCCAGTTGCGTCTTAAGAGCCATAACTTTTTCATTTTTCCATTGACATGGCCATATGAGGGCTTGTTTTTTGCGGGACAAGTTGTGATTTTTTAAACAGGGGGGAGGAAAAAAAGAAATGGGGAAAAAAGAAAAAAAGGGGCCATGTCATTAAGGGGTTAAATAATGTATTAACTTCCTTCTCTGGGTCATTACGACGCACACGGATACCACATGTGTGATTGTATTTTTTATTTTTTACAAAGTAAAGGGAGACAAGTGTTTTTTTTATTTTTTTAATAATTTTTTTACTTTTTTTTTTTTAATTTTTTTCTTTTTTGTCCCTTTAGGGGACTTCCACAGGGACCCATCAGGACCCCTGATCACATTCCGGGGGTCCGATGGTGACAGCCCTTTACATGCTGCAGTGGCAACCCTTTACATGCTGCAGTCACATAGACTGCAGCATGTAAAGGGTTAACACAGCAGAGATCGGAGGTTTTCTCTGATCTCTGCTGTAAGAGCAGGTACCTAGCTGTCCTCTGACAGCTAACAACCAGCTCTCCCTGCCACAGAGACCATCGGCTTGCTTCTGACAAGCCGATGGTCTCTATGGCAACTTGTAAACAAAGCAGGACATTGCCGACATGTCGGCAATATCTTCTGCTGGTTTTTCAAAGCCCTTGCACTGCTCTGTGTGGGTCTGTGCAGGCAGAGCACACTGTCACAGCTTGTGGCATTGTGCTCTGCAGCTCCCATTGTGATACATAGCCCGGAAATCTTCCGGGCTATGTTGCTATGAGCAGTGGAGCTCGTCCCGGAAATTTTCCGGGCGTGCCACTCAAGGGGTTAAAGGGGTTGTCCCGCGAAACAAAGTTGGGGTATACACTTCTGTATGGCCATATTAATGCACTTTGTAATGTACATTGTGCATTAATTATGAGCCATACAGAAGTTATTCACTTACCTGTTCCGTTGCTAGCGTCCTCGTCTCCATGGAGCCGTCTAATTTTCAGTGTCTAATCGCCCGATTAGACGCGCTTGCGCAGTCCGGTCTTCTCCCTTCTGAATGGGGCCGCTCGTGCCAGAGAGCTGCTCCTCGTAGCTCCGCCCCGTCACGTGTGCCGATTCCAACCAATCAGGAGGCTGGAATCGGCAATGGACCGCACAGAAGACCTGCGGTCCACCGAGGGTGAAGATCCCGGCGGCCATCTTCGCAAGGTAAGTAAGAAGTCACCGGAGCGCGGGGATTCGGGTAAGTACTATCCGTTTTTTTCTTTAAACCCCTGCATCGGGTTTGTCTCGTGCCGAACGGGGGGGCTATTGAAAAAAAAAAAACCGTTTCGGCGCGGGACAACCCCTTTAAGAGAGACAATGTCCATCTAGTTCCACCTGCTTCCTCTTTGCAAGCGGGGGAATATAAGTTTGGAATTTCATACACAGATTTTTTACATAACCCCACTGAAGTGAGAAGCACCTAATGTAGTAAGAGGCACCTCTTAGGTACATCTTACTTAGGGCTCCTGCACACTGGCAATCGCGATATTGCTGCGTTTTGTCAATGAAAATGTCAATAGGACTTTCTAATGTTAAAAGCGCATCACACAAAAATCGCAAGTTTGTGATTTCAGATTTTTGTGTGATGCGTTGGCATTAGAAAGTCCTATTGACATTTCCGTTAAAAAAAAAAAACGCATCGCCAGTGTGCAGGAGCCATTAGTCTGTGCCCACGTCATAGGCCTCTCACAAGCAAAGCCAGAAACCTACTGCACACTGATGAGGGGGCAAACACTCCGAAACAGCTGTGTATGGATTATGGCTTGGTTCCCCATTCCCAAGCATTAAGATTTGTTGGATAGTCACATTGATTTGAAGGAATGCTGCCATCCAATAGGTGGCGCTGCAGAGGTATTTTTCCAGCTTCCTTATTTGCATTGATTATCCAGAGGAGCCAGCATGGCCGTAAAGGTCTCCTCACTCACTTTCTAGGTGTCCCCACACCCCTTTTGGGTGCTCTACTTGGGGAGAGTCTATACCATCCCTCGACCCACTCATCCCCTAGGTGGCTCCACACACTTTTTGGGTGCTCTCCTTAAGGAGACACGACACCCATCCTGATCAAAAAGTGTTTTCTAATATCTAATCTGTGTCTCCTCCCTTTCAGTTTTATCCCATTGCTTCTAGCCTTTCCTTGTACAAATGAGAATAGGGCTGATCCCTCTGGACTGTGACAGCCTTTCAGATATTTGTAGACAGCTATTAAAGGGGTTGTCTTGCGAAATCAAGTGGGGTTATACACTTCTGTATGGCCATATTAATGCACTTTGTAATATACATCGTGCATTAAATATGAGCCATACAGAAGTTATTCACTTACCTGCTCCGTTGCTAGCGTCCTCGTCTCCATGGCTCCGTCTAAATTCGCTGGCGGCTTGCTTTTTTAGACGCGCTTGCGCAGTCCGGTCTTCTGCTCTGAGCACGAGCCGCTTCAGTGTGCTCGCCGCTACAGCTCTTCTGCGCATGCGCAGACGAGCTGTATCTTCTCGGGAGCGCGCTGGAGCGGCCATTCTGCTACCATCCTCTCTTAGAGGAAGGTGCAGAGCCGCCCAGCCGTGCTGAGAAGCCGCCAGCCGCCCAGCCCAGCCACCCAGTTAAAGTGATGGGTGACGGACTGACGGGGGTGACGCGCGACTGACTGCCGCTGTGGCCCCGGAGCCTACCGCTGGGGCCCCGGGGCCTACCGCTGGGGAGTCGGGGCCTAGCGCTGGGGAGCCGGGGCCTACCGCTGGGGAGCCGGGGCCTACCGCTGGGGAGCCGGGGCCTACCGCTGGGGAGCCGGGGCCTAGCGCCGGTTACCTGCTGCCTGGCGGTGGGTGACTGGTCGGCCGTGTTCAATCCCGGGGTCCGGTCGGCGGCTGCGGGGCGTCTGGTTGTTAGGGAGACACAGCTGGTAGCGTCTCGGGAGCGTGCACGTCGGGCTACAGCAAGCGACGGGAAAAGAACTGGCGGCCATCTTGGGGAAACTTTTTATAAGTTGCTGAAACGCTGGAACTGTAAGTACAAACCAGCTAGAAAAGTCATTTACAGGGGGGCTTAGTAATGTATGCTTAATTAGGGGGATTGGGCAAAAAAAACAATTTCACTGCTTCCTCGAGACAACCCCTTTAAGTCTCCTTTCAGCCTTATTTTTTGCAAGCTAAATATTCCCAGATCCTTCAACCATTCCTTACAGGACATTACTTGCCAATTGCTCACCATCTTGGTAACGCTTCTCTGAACTTTCTCCAGTTTGTATGTCTTTTTTAAAGTGGGGTGCCCAGAACTGGACACAGTATTCTAGATGAGGTCTGACTAAGGAAGAGTAGAGGGGGATAATGACCTCATGTGATCTCGACTCTATGCTTCTCTTAATACATCCCAGAAGTGTGTTTGCCTTTTTGGCTGCTGCATCACATTGTTGACTCATGTTCAGTCTGTGATCTATTAGTAAACCCAAGTCTTTTTTACATGTGCAGCTGCTTAGCCCAATCATTCACATTCTGTATGTGCTTTTTCATTTTTCTTGCCCAGATGTAGGACTTTGCATTTCTCCTTGTTAAATACCATTCTGTTAGTCGCTGCCCACTGTGCAAACTTTTCTAGATCATTTTGAATACTCTTTCTCTCTTCCCTAGTGTTAGCTATCCCTACTAGCTTTGTGTCATTAGCAAATTTGGTCAGTTTCCCATCAATTCCCTCCTCCAGATCATTTATAAAAATGACCTAGGACAGAGCCTTGTGGTACCCCACTTGATACATTCTTCCACTTGGATGTGCAGCCATTTATGACCAATCTTTGAGTGCGATCACTCAGCCAGTTTTAAATCCACCTAACAGTTGCCTTGTCAATCCCATATTTGGTCATTTTTTTCAATAAGTATGGTGTGAGATACTTTGTCAAATGCTTTAGGCTGCCTGTCCACGGGCGAGTTTTCATTGCGTTCCCCGCGGCGATAATTCGGCCGCGGGAAATGCAGTGAAAGCTCTTCATAGCGTTGCTTTGGTAAGCGCTTCTCCCCCTGTCCACGAGCGGAGAATCATTGCAATTCTCCGCTCGCGGCTGGCAAATCGCAGCATGCTGCGATTTGCCGTGATTCTCCGCAGTCAGCCTGTCAGATAGGCTGACCTGCAGAGATCCGTCTGTCGGCTCCTGCTCCTGGGTGGTGGAGATCCGCCACAGGATACTGCAACGCCTGTGGACAGGCAGCCTTAGGCTAGGGTCATACAGGGCGGATTTGTTGCGGTTTTGCTGCGTTTTTTGCATTGCGGTTTTGACGCAGAAGAACTGCTTCTGCGGCAAAACCGCTTCAAAGGTTAATTTGGGCTTGCGGATTTTCGTGCGGAAAAATCCGCAAGCGTTTTTTTCCGCAGCGCCTTTTTACTTTTGTCGCGTATTTGGTGCGGTTTTGGCTGCGTCCATAGAGGTCTATGGACAAAAAAGCGCTGCGGAAACGACCAAAGAATGAACATGCTGCATCTTTTAAAACCGCAACGCAGTTACATTTCCGCACTGCGGCTGTGCGGAAAAAATCCGTCCTCTGAGAACAGCTTTTTGGCAAATCTCATTTGTGCTGCATTGCACTGCAAACGCAGCGGTTTTGCCGCAGTGTGGATATGCAACGGCAATCCGCGGCAAATCCGCCCTGTGTGACCCCAGCCTTACTGGGGTGATAAGGAAAATCTACTGCATCTTTCTTATCACCAGAGTCAGTGATTCTGACAAAGAAGGAAATTAGTTTCATCTGACATGACTTTTTTGTTACAAACCCATTCTGGCTCTGGTTAATTACTCCATTTTTATCCAAGTACTTGCATACATGCTGTTTAATAATTTGTTCAAAGATCTTACCTGATATAGAGGCTAATGAGCCTGTAGTTGTCTGGATCCACCTTCTTCCCTTTTTTGAAGATAGGGACAACACTTTCCCTTCTCTAATCTTCTTCAGCTTCTCCTGTTCTCCAGGAATTTTCAAAGATTATGGCGAGTGGTTCAGCAATTTCCTCCACTGCTTCCTTTAGTACCTAGGATGTAATTCATCTGGACCCGGAGACTTGAATTCATTTAAGTTAGCTAAGTGTTCCCTCGTTATCTCTCTGCTTATAGATAACCTGCATTCTTTTATTCCCCCCAATATCACAGGGAAGATCAGTTGATGTTACATCTACTTTTTTGAGAGAAAACCGATACAAAACAGGAAAGTAAGAGTTTGGTGTTCTCAATGTCATTTTAACCAAGTCACCATTTTCATCCTGTAAACATCCTATAGCATATTTGACTTTTTTTTTGCTTTTGACATACCCTGGAAAGCCTTTTTAAATGGTTTTAGCCTCTGTTGCAGCTTCAATTCATTATTTTAACTTTTCTGACACTGGCTTCTTGTCAAGCTCCTACACCAATCCCTCCACTCTGTGCTAATCACTGCACTGATGCCTCCATCCTATGCCAGTCACTGCACTGGCTGCTCATCAAATATAGAATACAATATAAACACCTCAATCACATTCATAAAGCTCTCCAAAGTGCTGCGCCACCTTATATATCCACCCTCATCTGTCTACTGCCCTACCCGTGCTCTCCACCCTGCTAGTGACTTTAGACTAAATTCCTCTCTAATCCGAAACCTCCACTCCCGACTCCAAGATTTTTCCCGAGCCACACCAGTTCTCTGGAACATGCTACCCCAGACAATTAGGTTAATTCCCCCGGCCCACGGCTTTAAGTGAGCCCTGAAAATACATCTTTTGGGAGAGGCCTACCATATTCCCTATTCTACACACCTGGGAAACCTGAACAAACACACACACCATCAAATCTCTTAGCTGTTTAACCCCTTAGTGACGAAGCCTGTTTGCGCCTTAGTGACGGAGCCAAATTTTGGAAATCTGACATGCGTCGTTCAACGTGGCATAACTCCGTAAAGGCTTTACATATCCCAGTGATTCTGACATTGTTTTTTCGCCACATGTTGTACTTCATTTAGATTGTAAAAAGAGACCAATATAATTTGTGTATATTTATTAAAAGTACCAATATTGGAAAAATTTTGAAAAAATTGTCATTTTTTCACATTTTCAACCGTAATATCTCAAATATGTCCAAACATACTGTACAAATTTTTGATAAAATATGTATTTCCATCTGTTTACTTTATTCTGAATGCACACTTGAAAAACTTTTGTGTTTTTTTTTTAACCATTTAGAGGACGTACAAATTTAACATTACTTTTCAGCATTTTGAGGAGCACTTTGTTTTCCTGCACCAAGGCAAGTTTGCAAAGGCTCATAAGTGTCAGAATAATAGATACACCCACAAATGGCCCCATTTTAAAAACTACACTCCTTAGTGTATTCACTGAGGAGGGTCATGAGTATTTTGACCCCACCAGTTTTTTTCAGGAATTAGTTCAATTTAGGGGAGAAAAAATAAAATTTCATATTTTTGCAAATATGTCATTTTAAAGACATATTTATTTTTTCCTATAGAGCCCATGAAAATGAGGATTTACACACCAAAATGGATACCCCCGTTTCTCCAGTGTTCAGAGACATACCCATTGTGGCCCTAATCTCATGTCTGGATGCATAACGGGAGCCAAAATGAAAGGAGTAGTCGGTGTCTTTCAGAACATAAATTTTGCTTGAAGGCGTTTTAGGCCCCATAGCACTTTTGTAGAGCTCTTGAGCGGCCAAAACCAAAGAGAACCCCCACAAGTGACCCCATTTTGAAAACTAGACCCCTTAGCGAATTTATCTAGGGGTGTACTGACCATTTTGTTCCCACAGTTTTTGAATGAATTGAAGCAAAGCAAAAGGAAAAAATTGTGATTTTCGTTTTTTTGTCAATTCTGTCATTTTAAAAACAGCTTTTTTTGTACAGCACACGCATGAATGAAGCTTTTCACCCCAAAATGGATACCCCTGTTTCTCCCGTGTTCAGAGACATACCCATTGTGGCCCTAATCTCATGTCTGGATGCACAATGGGGCCCAAAACGAAAGGAGTAGTCGGTGGCTTTCAGAACATAGATTTTCCTTGAAGGCGTTTTAGGCCCCATAGCACATTTGTAGAGCTCTTGAGCGGCCAAAATCAAAGAGAACCCCCACAAGTGACCCCATTTTGAAAACTAGACCCCTTAACGAATTTATCTAGGGGTGTACTGACCATTTTGTTCCCACAGTTTTTGAATGAATTGAAGCAAAGCAAAAGGAAAAAATTGTGATTTTCGTTTTTTGGCAATTCTGTCGTTTTAAAAACTGCTTTTTTGGTACAGCGCACACATGAATGAAGACTTGCACCCCAAAGTGGATACCCCTGTTTCTCCCGTGTTCAGAGACATACCTATTGTGGCCCTAATCTTTTGTCTGGATGCACAACGGGGCCCAAAATGAAAGGAGTAGTCGGTGGCTTTCAGAACAGAAATTTAGCATGAAGGTGATTTAGGCCCCATTGCCCACTTGTAGAGCCCTTGAGCGGCCAAAACGACAGAGAACCCCCACAAATGATCCCATTTTGAAAACTAGATCCCCTAACGAATTTATCTAGGGGTGTACTGTGTATTTTTACCCTACAATTTTTGAATAAATCTAAGCAAAGCAGTAGGAAAAAAATTACAATTTTCATTTTTTTGGCAGTTGCATCAATTTAAAAACTGTTTTTTTTGTACAGCACACATAGGAATGAAGACTTTCACCCCAAAATTGATACCCCTGTTTGTCCCGTGTTCAGAACCATACCCCTTGTGGCCCTAATCTACTTAAAGGACGCATGGCTAGGCCTATAATGGAAGGAGCACCCGTTGGATTTTAGGGTACAACGGAATAAATTCCAGGCCCCATTGCCCACTTATAGAGCCATTGAGCGTCCAAAACGATAAAGAACCCCCACAAATGACCCCATTTTAAAAACTAGACCCCTTAACGAATTCATCTAGGAGTGTACTGCGTATTTTGACCCCACAGTATTTGAATAAATTTCAGCAAAGCAGAAGGAAAAAATTACGATTTTCATTTTTTTGGCAATTTTGTCAATTTAAAAACAGGTTTTTTTGTACAGTGTACATAGGAATGAAGACGTTCACCCCCAAATGGATCCCCCCGTATGCCCCGTGTTCAGATACATACCCATTGTGGCCCTAATCTACTTACAGGAAACATGGCAAGGCCTGTAATGGAGGGAACACCCGTTGGATTGCAGGGCACAACTGAATACATTCCAGGCCCCATTGCTCATTTGTACGGAATAAAAATTGACTCCCTAAAAATCCCCCCCCCTCCACGCCCTTTTCGGCGTTCCCAAATCTTAGATAAAAGTAATAATGTGAACTGTGTGGTATTTCCAAAGACGGGTAATTATGGAGGCTGGTTGGGATGGGCACATAGGGCAATAAAATCGGGTATCCCCCCTCCTCTCATGCTTTTTGGGGGTCATTTTTTGACCTCAGTGGTGGGTATGGGGTGTAAAAAGTGGCGTTCCGTGAGTCTCCGTAAGCTTGACGAGGTGCGGCGGTCTCACACAGAAGGCGCTCAACAAGGTGCTCCTGGAACTGCAGGAAGGCGAGCGTTCCCGGGGCTTCTTGTAAATTGCGTATTACAGGTAGCGGTCTGAATAACGCCGGGCTCACGCAGACGTAGGTGGATCCCGGCTATGACCCTGCGTACAGCTGCATAATGTACTGCGCATAACTGCGTACTTACACGGGCGGTCATGCGCAGTACTTTTTTTTTGTTTTTGTTGTTTGTATTTCCCGCACCGTCGCTTAGCGATGACGCGGGTACCCGCAGCCCGTATACAACGTAGTTGCGTATGGGCTGCGGGTATATCCGCGACCATGGAGCACAATGGGCTCTATGTTGCTGATATCCGCGGTAAAATAGAACCTGCTGCGTTCTCTTTTCTGCGAATGGATTACACAATTCCAACCCGCTAATGTGAGCGGAATTGTGTAATCCAATGCGATTGATCTGCGTATTACCGCTAATCAAACGCATGCGGAATCTGTAATTCCTATCCGGTCATGTGAGACCGGCCTAAGGTAGATCGCTACCTTTTTATCACGTGACCGGGGACCGCTCAACGAGGCCACCCGCCACTGCTCCAGGCTCTCGGCGACCGTTGGTCGCCGAGAGCAAGGAGATATTGAGTTTCCTGGGCTACCCGACTCCTGCGCATGTGTGCGGTGTTTTGCCGGCGGTCGCATGTGCAGAATACGGGAAAGTTCATGGAAGAAGATTGCGTTGGGGTGCAAATATGGAGGCCTCCGGTAAAAAGTTTTATCTCCTCTCACCGATCGCATCGGTGAGGGGAGATGAACCTTCCCCTTTTTTTAACTTTTACGTGATCGCCATTATTCTTTGGATAACGGCGAACACGTGACCAGGAACCGCTCACCGCGGCTCTCCGTGAAATCTCCAGGCTCTCGGCTAAGTTTTGTAGCCAGGAGCAGGGAGATTTTAAAAAACCACGGCTTTTGCGCATGCGCCTGCCACATTGGCGAAGGGCGCGTGCGCAGAAGCTGGGGTGAGGTCCGCGGATAAATCCGCAGGCCTTAGGTATGTCATTTCATCCTTCCTCACGGATATGATCCGTGGGGGGAGATGAAACGCAAGGTTTTTTTAACTTTTTAAAACTTTTTAAAACTTTTTGCACTTTTTTTTTTTTTTAACTTTTTGCACTTTTTTTTTACTTTACATGATCACTGTCATCCATTGGATGACAGTGATCATGTCCCTGGTGACATCCCTCTGCTCTTGGCTACACATGGCAGCCAGGAGCAGAACAATTTTGAATTTCCCGGGGCTCGAGCCCCTCTGTGCACGCGCCCGATGTCAATCATCGGGCGCGCATGCGCAGACGGGGATTTCGGGTCCCGGGACATCGCAGAGGACCGGGGGTGAGTATCTTCACCTCCCCTCATGGATCCGATCCATGAGGGGAGGTGAAACTTTACTTTTGTTTTACTTTTTCAACTTTTTCGCGATCACTGCTATCGCAATGGATAGCGGTGATCGCGGGCCCGGGGACCGCTCACAGCGGTCCCCGGTAACACCTCCTGGTTCCCGGCTACCTTCAGGAGCCGGGAGCCAGGAGATTTTAAATTTGCCGGGGACACCCGGGCTTCTGCGCGTGCGCGTGACGTCATCGTCTGGCGCGCATGCGCAGAAGGCCGCCGGCGGGTCCGGGAGGACCATATCTCCGGGGAACACCGCCGACAAGCCGTGTGAGTATTTTCAGCTGCCGTGATGGATCCGATCCATCATAGCAGCTGAATTACTACTTTTTTACACTGTTTTATTTACTTTTTTGCGATCGGCGCTATTCATTTTATAGCGCTGATCGCAATACCGGGGGGGACTGCCCGCATCCTGGGATGACAGCTCCATGCTGTCGGCTACCTGCGGGCACCGACAGCATGGAGCTGTCACGTCCTCAGGCCAGTGGGCATCAATCCAAAGAGGATGCATAAAACTACGTCCTCTAGGATTAAGGCCCACTTTCTGAGGACGTAGTTTCCCGATGGGGCGGTCGTTAAGGGGTTAAACCCCTAGTGTTTAAGCTTCTCATTCATTTAATATTGCATATTACAACTTATCTTGTGTATTTTTCCCCTCTACAGGTGTATCTGTGATTCTCCGTTCTCCCTAAACTAGTGGGAGGAGCCTGACTGCTGTGTTCTATACACTGGGGCACACAGAACTACAGATCCTGCTCTCTAATACCCAGAGGCATATTACCATCACGTAGAGTGCACAGCATTATTGAGCAATGTACATGCAAATAAGAAGCAGAAAAGTCACCAATAGCTCCTGCATCAGCTATGTGCAAGTCTCTCTCCCTCCCCATATAGCTCAATAAGCACCACAAGGACTCCTCAGCCTCTTCTAACTATGTCCATCTGATGTTAATCATTTGACAGCAGGCAGTGGACAGCAAGTTAGGAAGGACACCCTCAGGGGGCAGCACTTTAGAGGGATTTTTCAGCACAAAAACATAATTTTAGGTAAATAAATAGCAGTTTTGCGAGTTATCCCATTGGCTATCATATACGTTTTTTATTGTATTCATTTAAGGGGTTAAATACACAATTCTAGAAGAAGAAAGCTGAGGCAATGTAGTTCTAAAACGCTGCACTGACTGCCATGTAACTCTTATTGCCTCATTTACACAAAAAAAATCCAATGCAGATTTCAATGAAAATATTTCTGACGAGGATTTTCATATGACGCCGAGGATCTACATACATCGGGGCTAATCCATGTACGGACTTTCCAACACATTTGTGTCAAGAACTAGTATGCCAATATGTTTTTGGTTTTCTGGTGGGAATTCTCATAGAACGCAATGGGATAGTAAAAAGACGTTGATTTGGGTATGGAATTTGCATTAAAAAACCCTTTGGCTGTACGAGGTCTTAAAGGGATATTCTGGTGAGATTTTTTATTCCAGTTTTCATCCATCCACGGAGTGAAAAAAAAAAAAAAATATATAACACACACACAACGTTGCCAGATTAGCCCTTCAAGGCCCAGAAAGACGGATATCAGATGCAAATGTTCATCTGGGGTTTCTAACTTGAATTCTTCTTTTTTCTGGACAACTTATCCAAAAATTACAGCCAGCCAACATCTCTATGGGCGCCCCATAAAACCATAATGAGTTATAAAGATTACAAGCAATTCACCTCTATAAACCAGATACAGTAATTGCTGGTAATGAGAGCATATCAGTGACATGACGATAATTACAGTCATAGTAACCTCCTCAAGTACCAACAGCCTCAAAAGGAAAAAAAATAAATCAGACGTACATTGTTTCCTTTCACGGACACGAGAAAAAAAATGCTCTGTTTTTACAGACTGTCCAGGAATTTCTGAACAACTGGCAACCCTGCGTTCGCCCAATCAGCGGGTCATGTAAATATGCCCCAATCAGCTAATGAATGACTGCTTGGTTCATTTATGGAACCAAAAAAAATTGCTGTTGGCAGCACATCGCTTGGGTAAGGACAATCGTTCGTCAGCTGACCAGCCGACACTGGACTTTGTAAAGGCCATTTACAAGTGCATCGATGATCTAAGTGGCTGCTGTTCAAAGGGTTCTTATTTCTCTGGTGACATACCATGTTAGGCCAAAAAAAATACATATATCCATCCAATTCCGCCTACTACCCCACTCCACAAGATGGGGAAGGTGAAGATCTGGTAAGTAGACTGACAGGGAGGAATAAAGTAGAGAATACTTGGTTACATAGTTATTAGGTCGCCCCTCAGATGTCTTTTTTTTAACTAAATAACCCCAATTTTGATAACCTCTCTGGGTATTGTAGTCCAACCATTCCATTTATTACTTTAGTCCCCCACCTTTGTACCCGCTCAAGCTCTGATACGTCCTTCTTGAGTACTGATGCCCAAAACTGTGCATAATATTCCATGTGTGATCAGCCAAGTGACTTGTATAGAGGAAGAACAATGTTCTCGTCATGTGTCCCCAGACCTCTTCTGATGCACCCCATGATTTACCTTGGCAGCAGATGCCTGACACTGGTTGCTCCAGTTAAAGGAGATGTCTCGAGGAAGCAGTGAATTTTTTTTTTTGCCCAGTCCCCCTAATTAAGCATACATTATTAAGCCCCCCTGTAAATGACTTTTCTAGCTGGTTCGTACTTACCGTTCCAGCGTTTCAGCAACTTATAAAAGTTTCCCCAAGATGGCCGCCGGCTCTTTTCCCGTCGCTTGCTGCAGCCCGACGTGCGCGCTCCCGAGACGCTACCAGCTGTGTCTCCATGGCAACCAGACGCCCCGCAGCCGCCGACCAGTCACCCACCGCCAGGCAGCAGGTAACCGGCGCTAGCCCACGGCTCCCCAGCGCTACGCTCCCGGCTCCCCAGCGCTACGCTCCCGGCTCCCCAGCGCTACGCTCCCGGCTCCCCAGCGCTAGACCCTGACAACAGACGAAGGCCCCGGAGCCCAGCGCTAGGTTCCGGAGCCCAGGTGAAGGCCCCGGAGCCCAGCGCTAGGTTCCGGAGCCCAGCGCTAGGTTCCGGAGCCCAGGTGAAGGCCCCGGAGCCCAGCGCTAGGTTCCGGGGCCTTCACCTGGGCTCCGGGGCCTTCACCTGGGCTCCGGAACCTAGCGCTGTGGCCCGGGACCTTCACCTGTTAGAGAAGATCACCCCCCGACCCATCACTTACCTGAGCGGCTTCTCGGGGCTGCTGGGCTGGGCTGGGCTTCTCCACTGGGCAGCTCCAGTTTCTGCACCTTCCTCTAACGGAGGATGGTACAGAATGGCCGCTCCAGCGCGCTCCCGAGCAGTGACAGCTCGTCTGCGCATGCGCAGAAGAGCTGTAGCGGGGAGCACACTGAAGCGGCTCGTGCTGAAAGGAGAAGACCGGACTGCGCAAGCGCGTCTAAAAAAGCAAGCTGCCAGCGAATTTAGACGGAACCATGGAGACGAGGACGCTAGCAACGGAGCAGGTAAGTGGAATAACTTCTGTATGGCTCATATTTAATGCACGATGTATATTACAAAGTGCATTAATATGGCCATACGGAAGTGTATAACCCCACTTGGTTTCGCGAGACCACCCCTTTAAGCTTACAGTTAACTAAAATCCCCAGGTCCTTTTCCATGTCAGAGTTTCCCATTTAGTGTGTAATGGTGACATGTATTTCCTCTGCCCACGTGCAGAACCTTACATTTATCAGTGTTAAACCTCATTGTATCTTGTCACCACCGGAAGTGTGGGTGGTCACGAAGATACTTGGTGCTTGACAGGGGGTGACACCCCCTGTTCCTGATAGGCTGCTCTTTGTCAGCCTCACAGTAGGTCCAGGCACTCAGCACAGCGGTCTCCTCATGTGAGTATACCGCGTGTGCTGCACGTCGCCAGCAGCGCAGTACTTACAGTGGACTGTCGTTCCCCAAGGCACTGTCACTCTCCCCCACGGTGGACTCCTGTTGCCCAAGCCGCTATTACCTTGCCACCGCACGACTCCTCTTATCCAAGGCACTGTCAGAGTCCCCGGTGGCAGCGTTCCATGGCCCCGCTGTGAGTGTATGCCGCGCCCCCCCCCCCCCCCCAGCAGCGCTGCAATGACTAGCCTATCCTTACCGAGGCCACTCTCAGTCCCCGATGTCACTGTCCCCGGAAGCTGTAGTGTGACAGCTGCGCTGGCCGTGGATGAAGATCACCTCCGCTCCCTTGGAGGTGGCCCGCTGTGACTGACTGTGGGGCTGGTGTTCTCCCAGCTCCCCTCCCATGAGCTTGTGCAGCAAGGACGAAGCGGAGAGCCATTGATCCACACATGAGCGCCGGGTGGGGCCGAGAGTGATCAGCGGAGTAGTTTGCCGCCAACACGGCAAGTCCCCCACACATAAAGAAGCAGGCTGCTCCCCGGCAAAACAGTGCAGTCATTTCTCCCTTGCCACGAGGGTTAGGGTTAGGGATGTTTTGGTGTTAGGCTTAAATAACCTGTTGGGTTACATGCAAGGCTAACATGAAAACGAATCCCTCACCGCCCTGCCAAGGCTACACTCACTACACTCTGTACTGCTAAGACCTTTAAGTAGTCACCAATCAGGAGCTAGGGGTGTGACAGGGACGTTCCTGCATCTAAGGCCTGTCAAACCTCTAGCTACCTGGTGGTAAGAAGATACAATAATACCAATCTCATTCGTCACTTTTCTGCCCCCAACTTATCCAGATCCATTTGCAACCGTCTAGACATGTATATGTAACCGCATTCTGTCCTCTCGTGGTAATTACTGTACATAGCTTTATGTCATCGGCAAATATTGATATTTTACTGCACAATCCTACCAGGTCATTATTAAATATATTAAAAAGAAGAGGGCCCAGTACTGCCCGCTGTTGTACCACACTAGTAACCCCTCCAATACTGCCCCCTGTGGTAGCGCACTAGTAACCCCTCCGATACTGCCCCCTGTGGTACCGCACTAGTAACCCCTCCAATACTGCCCCTGTGGTACCGCACTAGTAACCCCTCCGATACTGCCCCCTGTGGTACCGCACTAGTAACCCCTCCGATACTGCCCCCTGTGGTACCGCACTAGTAACCCCTCCAATACTGCCCCCTGTGGTACCGCACTAGTAACCCCTCCGATACTGCCCCCTGTGGTACCGCACTAGTAACCCCTCCGATACTGCCCCGTGGTTCCGCACTAGTAACCCCTCCAATACTGCCCCCTGTGGTTCCGCACTAGTAACCGCTCCATTACTGCCCCCTGTGGTACCGCACTAGTAACCCCTAAAAATGCTGCCCCTTGTTGTACCGCACTAGTAACCCCTCCAATACTGCCCCTTGTTGTACCGCCCTAGTAACCCCTCCAATACTGCCCCGTGTTGTACCGCCTAAGTAACCCCTCCAATACTGCCCCGTGTTGTACCGCCTAAGTAACCCCTCCAATACTGCCCCTTGTTGTACCGCACTAGTAACCCCTCCAATACTGCCCCCTGTGGTATCGCACTAGTAACCCCTCCAATACTGCCCCCTGTTGTACCACACTAGTAACCCCTCCAATACTGCCCCCTGTGGTACCGCACTAGTATCCCCTCCAATACTGCCCCGTGGTTCCGCACTAGTAACCCCTCCAATACTGCCCCCTGTTGTACCGCACTAGTAACCCTTCCAATACTGCCCCCTGTTGTACCGCACTAGTAACCCCTCCAATACTGCCCCGTGGTTCCGCACTAGTAACCCCTCCAATACTGCCCCCTGTGGTTCCGCACTAGTAACCCTTCCAATACTGCCCCCTGTGGTACCGCACTAGTAACCCCTAAAAATACTGCCCCTTGTTGTACCGCACTAGTAACCCCTCCAATACTGCCCCTTGTTGTACCGCCCTAGTCACCCCTCCAATACTGCCCCTTGTTGTACTGCACTAGTAACCCCTCCAATACTGCCCCCTGTTGTACCGCACTAGTAACCCTTCCAATACTGCCCCGTGGTTCCACACTAGTAACCCCTCCAATACTGCCCCCTGTGGTTCCACACTAGTAACCCCTCCAATACTGCCCCGTGGTTCCGCATTAGTAACCTCTCCAATACTGCCCCCCTGTTGTACCGCACTAGTAACCCCTCTAATACTGTCCCCTGTTGTACCACACTAGTAACCCTTCCAATACTGCCCCGTGGTTCCGCACTAGTAACCCCTCCAATACTGCCCCCTGTGTTTCCACACTAGTAACCCCTCCAATACTGCCCCCTGTGGTACCGCACTAGTAACCCCTTCAATACTGCCCCCTGTGGTTCCGCGCTAGTAACCCCTCCAATACTGCCCCCTGTGGTTCCGCGCTAGTAACCCCTCCAATACTGCCCCCTGTGGTTCCGCGCTAGTAACCCCTCCAATACGGCCCCCTGTGGTTCCGCGCTAGTAACCCCTCCAATACGGCCCCCTGTGGTTCCACGCTAGTAACCCCTCCAATACTGCCCCCTGTGGTTCCACGCTGGTAACCCCTCCAATACTGCCCCCTGTGGTTCCACGCTAGTAACCCCTCCAATACTGCCCCCTGTGGTTCCGCACTAGTAACCCCTCCAATACTGCCCCCTGTGGTTCCACACTACTAACCCCTCCAATACTGCCCCCTGTGGTACCGCACTAGTAACCCCTCCAATACTGCCCCCTGTGGTTCCGCACTAGTAACCGCTCCATTACTGCCCCCTGTGGTACCGCACTAGTAACCGATCCAATACTGCCCCTTGTTGTACCGCACTAGTAACCCCTCCAATACTGCCCCTTGTTGTACCGCACTAGTAACCCTTCCAATACTGCCCCCTGTGGTTCCACACTAGTAACCCTTCCAATACTGCCCCCTGTGGTACCGCACTAGTAACCCCTCCAATACTGCCCCCTGTGGTACCGCACTAGTAACCCCTCCAATACCGCCCCTTGTTGTACCGCACTAGTAACCCTTCCAATACTGCCCCGTGGTTCCGCACTAGTAACCCCTCCAATACTGCCCCCTCCAATACTGCCCCCTCCAATACTGCCCCCTCCAATACTGCCCCGTGGTTCCGCACTAGTAACCCCTCCAATACTGCCCCCTGTTGTACCGCACTAGTAACCCCTCCAATACTGCCCCCTGTGGTTCCACACTAGTAACCCCTCCAATACCGCCCCCTGTGGTAGCCCAGTAGTATTGGTGACCAAGTCAGAGTATGTACCATTAATAACCCCCCTCTGCTTTCTCTCGCTGACCACTTACCCACATTCTCACAGAGAACAGTCATTCTCATTTTTTATCAATGCACATTATACGGTAAAGGAAGTGTTAACAGACTTGTTCGGTCCTACAGAACTACCACACAACTCTACACAATTACATTATTATTCCCAATGAGTCCCTTTACCAATATGGAATTATCAGTACTAATACAAGTAAGAGGCGCAGCAGCCAATCAGACACAAGATCTCATTTGTCAAATGCATCTTACTAAATGAAAGGAGTGATGTGATTGGTCTCTCTCTCGGACACCACTCCGCCATCACCTGTGCATTAAATAAGCCTCTCAGCTAACAGCAGAGTGACTACAAGCGCTCAGTGAGCTCCGCCCATTCCATATACTAGCCGGCAGCTCTACCAGCGACTCCTGCTCATTGGCACCTAATGTACTTCTGCCACCACTTCCGCATCTAGAACGGCCATAGACACCTCCACCAACATGGCGCCCTGAGGCGGTCACGCGCCATCTTTACGTTCTACGCGTTGGTGACGTCACGACGTCTTCTTTCCCTCTAAACGCAATGCTAATTTCACCAAAGCGGGAAGACGGCGGAGTGCGTACTGACGAGAGCGGCCCCCGCCCCCATCACTAGAGAGTGCCTGCGACGACCGCGAGCTAGAGGGCGGGGCCTGAGCGCTGCCGCCGCACGACTCCTCCCCCTCCTCCCTGACACGGCCTGGCTGTTTACATGGGAGCCGCTCCCCCTCCGCTCTAGAGTCCGCTGCGCTTGTCCTGTCACATCCCGAATATTGGCCGCGCGGGGCGCCTTAGCGGCTCCTCCTCGCCCGACGTCACTGCCGCTCCGCGCCTGGCCGCTTCTGTTGCCATAGAGACCGTGGCCTGCGAGCGAGCGGCCCAGCCTGGCTACGTTCGGGCCGGGACATGCTGAGCATGCAGCGGAGAGCGCCGGAGGACGGGGAAGTCAGACCGACGCAGTCCACCGATGTCCGCCTCCCGGGGCCCCGACCCATGCGGCTGCTGGAGTGGAAGGTGTCCGCGGGGACGGCCGTGCAGATCGGCTCCGTCCTAGCGCTGGGAGTTACCATTCCGGAGCCCCGCGGGCCACAGGACGAGAGGCCGCACCGGGCGCCCGAGAGGAAAGTCAAGTCGGACCGGGCCGGAGTGGTGCTGGAGCTGTGTGCCAGGCCGGGGCAGGTGCTCTCCGCAGGGTAAGCGGCTCCCTCCTCGTGGCCGAGTGTTTACATGCCGGACCGCCGCGTGGAACTGCTTCCTGGCCGCCGCGGTGCCTGCAAGACTGGGGATGGGGGCTGCCTGCTGGTGGTGCCCGTACTTGTGCTAGCTGGCGAATGCGTGCAATTTGCTGGGGATTGGGGCTGCCCTGCCAGTGGTGCCAGTGGGGGATGTGGGCAATCTGCTGGGGATGGGGGCTGCCCTGCCAGTGGTGCCCGAGAGGGGATGCAGGCAATCTGCTGGAGATGGGGGCTGCCCTGCCAGTGGTGCCTGTGCCAGCGGGGGGATGCTGGCAAACCTTTGGGGATGGGGGCTACGATGCTGGTGGTGCCCGTACTTGTGCCAGTGGGGAGATGTGGGCAATCCTTTGGGGTGGGGGCTACCCTGCTGGTAGTGCCTGTACTTGTGCCAGCGGGGGGATGCGGGCAATCTTCTGGGGATGGAGGCTGCCCTACCGGTGTTGCCTATACTTGTGCCAGCGGGGGGATGCGGGCAATCTGCTGGGGATAGAGGCTGCCCTACTGGTGTTGTTTGTACTTGTGCCAGCGGGGGGATGCGAGCAATCTGCTGGGGATAGAGGCTGCCCTACTGGTGTTGCCTGTACTTGTGCCAGCGGGGGGATGCGGGCAATCTTCTGGGGATGGAGGCTGCCCTACCGGTGTTGCCTGTACTTGTGCCAGCGGGGGGGATGCGGGCAATCTGCTGGGGATGGAGGCTGCCCTACCGGTGTTGCCTGTACTTGTGCCAGCGGGGGGATGCGGGCAATCTTCTGGGGATGGAGGCTGCCCTACCGGTGTTGCCTATACTTGTGCCAGCGGGGGGGATGCGGGCAATCTGCTGGGGATGGAGGCTGCCCTACCGGTGTTGCCTGTACTTGTGCCAGCGGGGGGATGCGGGCAATCTGCTGGGGATAGAGGCTGCCCTACTGGTGTTGTTTGTACTTGTGCCAGCGTGGGGGATGCGGGCAATCTGCTGGGGATAGAGGCTGCCCTACTGGTGTTGTTTGTACTTGTGCCAGCGGGAGGATGCGAGCAATCTGCTGGGGATAGAGGCTGCCCTACTGGTGTTGCCTGTACTTGTGCCAGCGGGGGGATGCGGGCAATCTGCTGGGGATGGAGGCTGCCCTACTTGGTGTTGCCTGTACCTGTGGCAGCGGGGGGATGCGGGCAATCTGCTGGGGATGGAGGCTGCCCTGCTGGTGTTGCCTGTACTTGTGCCAGCGGGGGGATGCGGGCAATCTGCTGGGGATGGAGGCTGCCCTGCTGGTGTTGCCTGTACTTGTGCCAGCGGGGGGATGCGGGCAATCTGCTGGGGATGGAGGCTGCCCTACTTGGTGTTGCCTGTACCTGTGGGGGGATGCGGGCAATCTGCTGGGGATAGAGGCTGCCCTACTGGTGTTGTTTGTACTTGTGCCAGCGGGGGGATGCGAGCAATCTGCTGGGGATAGAGGCTGCCCTACTGGTGTTGCCTGTACTTGTGCCAGCGGGGGGATGCGGGCAATCTTCTGGGGATGGAGGCTGCCCTACCGGTGTTGCCTGTACTTGTGCCAGCGGGGGGGATGCGGGCAATCTGCTGGGGATGGAGGCTGCCCTACCGGTGTTGCCTGTACTTGTGCCAGCGGGGGGATGCGGGCAATCTTCTGGGGATGGAGGCTGCCCTACCGGTGTTGCCTATACTTGTGCCAGCGGGGGGGATGCGGGCAATCTGCTGGGGATGGAGGCTGCCCTACCGGTGTTGCCTGTACTTGTGCCAGCGGGGGGATGCGGGCAATCTGCTGGGGATAGAGGCTGCCCTACTGGTGTTGCCTGTACTTGTGCCAGCGGGGGGATGCGGGCAATCTGCTGGGGATGGAGGCTGCCCTACTTGGTGTTGCCTGTACCTGTGGCAGCGGGGGGATGCGGGCAATCTGCTGGGGATGGAGGCTGCCCTGCTGGTGTTACCTGTACTTGTGGCAGCGGGGGGATGCGGGCAATCTGCTGGGGATGGAGGCTGCCCTGCTGGTGTTACCTGTACTTGTGCCAGCGGGGGGATGCGGGCAATCTGCTGGGGATGGAGGCTGCCCTGCTGGTGTTGCCTGTACTTGTGCCAGCGGGGGGATGCGGGCAATCTGCTGGGGATAGAGGCTGCCCTACTGGTGTTGTTTGTACTTGTGCCAGCGGGGGGATGCGAGCAATCTGCTGGGGATGGAGGCTGCCCTACTTGGTGTTGCCTGTACCTGTGGCAGCGGGGGGATGCGGGCAATCTGCTGGGGATGGAGGCTGCCCTGCTGGTGTTGCCTGTACTTGTGCCAGCGGGGGGATGCGGGCAATCTGCTGGGGATGGAGGCTGCCCTACTTGGTGTTGCCTGTACCTGTGGCAGCGGGGGGATGCGGGCAATCTGCTGGGGATGGAGGCTGCCCTGCTGGTGTTGCCTGTACTTGTGCCAGCGGGGGGATGCGGGCAATCTGCTGGGGATGGAGGCTGCCCTGCTGGTGTTGCCTGTACTTGTGCCAGCGGGGGGATGCGGGCAATCTGCTGGGGATGGAGGCTGCCCTGCTGGTGTTGCCTGTACTTGTGCCAGCGGGGGGATGCGGGCAATCTGCTGGGGATGGAGGCTGCCCTGCTGGTGTTGCCTGTACCTGTGCCAGCGGTGGGATGCGAGCAATCTGCTGGGGATAGAGGCTGCCCTACTGGTGTTGCCTGTACTTGTGCCAGCGGGAGGATGCGGGCAATCTTCTGGGGATGGAGGCTGCCCTACTTGGTGTTGCCTGTACCTGTGCCAGCGGGGGGGATGCGGGCAATCTGCTGGGGATGGAGGCTGCCCTGCTGGTGTTGCCTGTACCTGTGCCAGCAGGGGGACGCGGGCAATCTGCTGGGGATGGGGGCTGCCCTACTGGTGTTGCCTGTACTTGTGCCAGCGGGGGGGATGCGGGGAATCTGCTGCTGTTTGTTTTGCAGTGGCACATTCAGAAATTGGTGCAGATTTTTTATATCTGTTGAATGTGAACGAGGTATAAGATGGATGAAGGCCGCGCTGGATATGGATTGTGAGCGGCATTCGTAAGGATGAAGGCCACGCTCACACAGCCTTACGCCTCCATTCATTTCAAAGGACCTTTGCAGACTGTGCCGAATGTGGCGTTACTAATGCTGCCGCTTCTGAGCGCCATCTGCTCTATTTTTGCATGTTTTGGCGCACCTCATCACAACGAGCGGGTGCGTTTAGAAAAACTGTAACATGCGGTCAAAAACTCTTCGCAAAATAGCGGTAAACCGTTTGAGTGAGAGCGGCCGACGGGCGGCCGACATACTTATTATTTTTTCTTATAAACTTGTTTTCCCCGTGTCGTAAAACAATCTAATAGGCGGCTCCACAGGAGCGCCATCCGCATGCAGCGAGTACAGAAAGATATTGCATAGATGCCGCGCACCACCGCCCATCGCCAGGCACTAGCTTGGCGTGTGTGCATTTCAATACGTGCCAAGATATAGCATGCTGCAATATGTGTGAGCTTGGGAGTCTGGCGGACTGGTACAGCGTGTTACGCAGGTAAAACCCGTGAGCGGAATACGCCCTCGACGCACGGTTGTGTGAGAGAGCCCATGTACTCGCTTCTCCCGGCTCCCCGCATCTCCTACAGCGCAACTCCATCCTCCGGTCTTTGTGTGCCGCCTGCAGGCAGCTTGTGCTTGGTCTGTGATTGGCTGCAGGAGCACTGAGGTCTGTGATTGGCTGCAGGAGCACTGAGGTCTGTGATTGGCTGCAGGAGCACTGAGGTCTGTGATTGGCTGCAGGAGCACTGAGGTCTGTGATTGGCTGCAGGAGCACTGAGGTCTGTGATTGGCTGCAGCAGCGCTGAGGCCTGTGATTGGCTGCAGCAGCCTCTGACCTCCCGAACACAGGCTGGCCTGTAAACAGGGACCGGACACGGAGGACGGCACTGCACCGCAGGAGATGCAGGGCGCCGGGGGAGTATAGGACTGCGTATTGTTTTATGACATGGGCAGAATCCTCAGAGTCCTTTTAGGCCGTATTTTACTGGGTCTGTGCACTTTTGCGCCATGTATTTGCACATCACGCAAACCATGCACGAAAAACACACCACCACAGCCCTAACGCTGAAATGGCCAATTTGTATATTTGCTTTCATATCTTCTATTTCCCTGCGCAAAACACTGCGTATTTTTTGTGCAGTGCCATTGCACACGCAGAGTACCCGCTTGTGAGCGCCCCCAATGAAGGCAGCTGGTTCTATTCACTGAAGATTGCAAGTACGGTCGTGTGGAGTCTGCGCGGCACTGGATGTGTGAGCGGGGCCTACGGGAATGCGTTGCGGCGTGGTGAAGTTGTTGCTCATTCGGCCAGTTTCTTATGCGCCAAAAATGTTTGGTTTCTATTGTGGCTTGTAAATGGGCACTTCAAGGGGGTCTTCCATCAAACTTGTGTGGTACATCCACCAGAAGTCACAGATCTGGTCGCCAGCGCCCGGCCCCACAGTAATGGCCAGCTGTAGGAGGCGAACGGGATTCGAGAAGTAGTCCTGCGGGCCGCGCTGCACCGTCTGTAACTCCCACAGAAGTCAGCTGGAGTTGTGCTGTACGGCTCCCATAACCTGATCATTGTGCAGATACCGTAACTCACCGCACCATTTGTGTGACTCCCATTGACGTCCGTGGGAGTTACTGACACATCATATCTCAGCAGCGCTCGGCTATTTCCTGGCCTCCTTGTACAGAGCGGTGGTTCCTATTGCCACCATGTCTGGCTGAGGACGCCTAGCGGCTGTGTATTATGTCTCCCCGCAGTGTCTTACCGATGTTTGTAAAGCCCAGCACTGCTGGCAGAGACCGCGTATGGCGGCAAGCACATTGTATGTTCAGGGTAATATCTTACTAAGATCAGCTGTCAGTAATGGAACAATAGGGGAAAACCTGCCGAATGAGGGGCCAACTTCAGCGTTTATCTGTTACGGTACCAGAATGTGACATGTCCGTCTGACACCGGTGCATGGCGCGTTACAGGGGTGGTTCAACCTCTCAGAAAACTGCCTTGCAGGGCTAGTTCACCCTAGCGCTATGGGCTCCATTATGAGAACAGGAATAGAGAACCAATTGGCAGAATGGCATCAGTTTGCCAGCCCCTCTTTTGGTGCTCCTTACTAGAGATGTGTGAGTATACTCGCTAAGGCACATTACTCGAGCGAGTAGTCCCTTAGCCGAGTATCTCCCCGCTCGTCTTTAAAGATTCGGGGGCCGGCGGGGGAGAGCGAGGAGGAACGGAGGGGAGATCTTGCTCTCCCCGCTCCCCGCCGCAACTCGCCGGCGCCGGCCCTCGAATCTTTAGAGACGAGCGGGGAGATACTCGGCTAAGGCACTACTCGCTCGAGTACTGTGCCTTAGCGAGTATACTCGCTCATCTCTACGGTCCTTACATTTTGCAGTGGCCTTCGTTGTGTTATAAGCACAGCTCTCATTGAAGTGCATGGGAGTTGTGCCTGCAATACCATGCTGGGCCACTGCCTAGTGAACGGAGCTTTATGTTATATACACTGAGGTAGCAGCCCAGTAAATAGCTGGCACCCCGGGTGGCAGACCCCTGCTGATTGGCTGTTGATGATTCAGTTAGAGCTGCACAACCCCGTTTTCTGAATTCCCACAATGCCGTGCTGGTTCTTGTGTGCTCTGGCAGCTGGATGCTGTGTGGTAGGTATCGTACGTGGGGCTATCAGCATGGCCTGGAGCTTCTGCAGACGTCTGACTGTAATACTGTTGGTTTTTACATATATTGAGGTATGTGGACATTTTTTTTAGAAGACCCCTTTAAAACGTCCCTCCGATCCCAGGATCAATTTTCTGTAGGCCAGTTTTGCATGTGTGTAATAAGAGTGTTCTTACAGCCTTCCATCCTTGCCTGATGGTGGGTTTAATCCCCTGGACTGATGACATCATATGTATGACGTAACTCAGGCGATGAGATCTGTGATGGGCTGAGATTTACGGTCATTTTGCTTGCTAGCTTTAATATTTTCAGTTTATTTTTTAAACCTTCTCTCCCTTCAGGCCTCCTTCCCACAAACGGATTTACGCCGCGTAATTCGCGGTGGAAATCCGCTGCGTTGCCCGCTGCTATTAGGTTCTATTGAAGCTAATAGCACAATGCTCACGATGCGGAATTCCGCACCGTGAAATCTCCCGTCCTCACCCGCAGCATGCTCTATTTGCCGCGGGTGTGCACGTGGACGGCTTCCATTGCAGTCAATGGAAGCCGGCCGTTCACGCTATCTTCCGCTGTAGCACAGCAGAAGATAGCGTGAAAACGCTTCCTCGTCCACCGCCGCCGCATCATGTGACGCGCCGGCGGTGGGCGGGGAAGAGTCATGCGGGAGCGAGGACGCCGGATCCGTAAGTATGGGGTCTCTGGGGGGCGCCGTGACGGGCTTCGCTGTGGAATATTCCGCAGCGGAGCCCGTCACGGCCGTGTGCAGCCGGCCTAAGGGCCCCCACAGACTTGCGTCTTTTTAGCACTGCTGGGTTGATCAGGGTAATGCGGCGGATATAGTTTATCTTCACTTTAGTATCTCATATTATACTTATTGAAAAAATGACCAAATATGGGATTGACAAGACAACTGTTAGGTGGATTCACAACTGGCTGAGGGATCGTACTCAGAGTGGTCATAAATGGCTGCACATCCAAGTGGAAGAATGTATCAAGGCTCTGGAGGAGGAAATGGAGGGGAAACTGATCAAATTTGCAAATGACACAAAGCTAGGAGGGATGGCTAACAGGGAAGGGAGGGAGAGTTCAAAGATGTAGAAAAGCTTGCACAGTGGGGGGGGGGCAACTAACAGAATGGTATTTAACAAGGAGCAATGCAAAGTCCTACATCTGGGCAAGAAAAATGAAGAAGGCACATACAGAATCGGAGAAATTGGGCTAAGCAGCAGCTTGTCTTAAAAAGACTTGGGTATACTAATAGATCATAGACTGAACATGAGTCAACAATGTGTTGCAGCAGCAAAAAAGGCAAACCCAATTCTGGGATGTATTAAAGGGGTTCTGACATGAATAATTTTTTTATACTTTAGCAGCCATTGTTCCCTGGTCTGCCTAATGGACCCTGGGAACCCATGGGTTAATGGCTGCTAAAGCATAAAAATCTTATACTTACCTTGTCTCCTGTTGTTGTTGACATCGGGGGGTCATCTCCCGGCAGCATATTAGCACTTTCTGCTTAGGTTAAGCAGCCTGACTAGAGCCACCTGATTGGTGCACGCTGTGCAGTCACGTGGTGCTGAAGAGCCAATCAGGTGGCTCTAATCAGCAGCGCTGCTTAACCTAAGCAGAAAGTGCTAGTATGCCTCCCGGCAGGCAGTCTTCTTCCTCCAGCAGCCGCGCCGCTCCAGGATCGCGCGCATGCGCAGTGGAGAGGTGCCCTCTGACAGGAGTCAGGACGGGCTGCGTCTCCACTGCGCATGCGCAGCACTCCGGAGTTCAGCCGGACAGACGGGCCGCCCACAGCTTGTGACGTGCTTGCTGTGGCGGTCCGTCCGTTGACCTCGGAAGTGCCTGACGGACGGACCAGAGCAGGAAGCGGTCTTTTTGACCGATCCTGCTCTGCTTTAAAGGCACAGAAGAAGATGCCGGCTGGAGGGGACATGCCTGGCGATCGGGCCAGGCAAGGTGAGTACAATTTTTTTTTTTTCATGTCAGAACCCCTTTAAGAGAAGCTTAGTCTAGATCACGTGAGGTCATTATCCCCTTCTACTCTTCCTTAGTCAGACAGACTGGAATACTGTGTTCAGTTCTGGGCACCCCACTTTACGGTCTCCTGCACATGGTGGATTTGCATTGCAAAATCCGGAGCGGCATTCCGCCTCCGGACTCCGCAGCAAATCCATGCTATAGGACTACGCAATTTCTTGCCCACGAGTAGAAATCAGTACTGCGAATATGTGCCGGCGGCACATTTGCAGCTGAGGAGGAAGACTGCGAAGCGGTAAGCTGGGGTCACCAGCCAGGCACCAGGGCGAACTCCGCTGCGGGGTCTGACCCGCCCGTGTGCAGGAGGCCTGAAAAAGGCATAGACAAAC
Source organism: Eleutherodactylus coqui (assembly GCF_035609145.1). NCBI lineage: Eukaryota > Metazoa > Chordata > Amphibia > Anura > Eleutherodactylidae > Eleutherodactylus > Eleutherodactylus coqui. The sequence continues at coordinate 59,813,546 of NC_089845.1, read as the reverse complement.
TAAAGCAAGTTCAGAGAAGAGTTACCAAGATGGGGAGCGGTCTGCAAATCATGTCCTATGAGGAAAGGTTAATGGATTTGTGAATATTTAACTTGCAAAAAAGAAGACTAAGAGGAGACTTAAAGGGGTTGTCCCGCGGCGAAATCCCAATTTTTTTTTTTAACTTGCCCCCCGCATTCTGCCCCGTTAAAATCAATTCCGTTAGTTATTTAAGAAAAAAAAAAATCACTTACCTGCATCCCCGTTCGCGCAGCATATTTTCTTCTTTTAAAGATGGCCGCCGGTCCTTTCCCAATGATGCACCGCGGTTTTCTCCCATGGTGCACCATGGATTGTCTTCTCCTTTTTTGCGTTCCACTGCCGATACAGCCACCTAATTGGCTGATCGGCACCACGTGACGGGGCGGAGCTACGATGACGACACGCAGACCAGCTCTCCGGCGCGAGCACACAGAAGAAGATTGGACTGCGCAAGCGCGTCTAAAGAAGCAAGAAGACACCGAAATTAGATGGATCCATGGAGACGGGGACGCCAGCAACGGAGCAGGTACGTGAATAACTTCTGTATGGCTCATATTTAATGCACGATGTATATTACAAAGTGCATTAATATGGCCATACAGAAGTGTATAACCCCATTTGCTTTCGCGGGACAACCCCTTTAATAGCTGTCTACAAATATCTGTAGGGCTGTCACAGTGCCGGGGGATCAGCCATATTCACATTTGTACAAGGAAAGACTAGAAGTAATTGGGATGAAACTGAAAGGGAAGAGACACAAAATAGATAAAGCTTTCTGGCAGTGGGGGTGATCAATGAGTGGAACAGGTTACCACTGGAGGTGGTGAGTTCTCCTTCAATGGAAGTCTTCAAACAAAGGCTGGACAGACATCTGTCCAGTGAATCCTACACTGAGCAGGGGGTTGGACCCAATGACCCTGGAGGTTCCTTCCAGTGCTGGTGCATCTTGTCTCCACCGGAACTATGCGTGGAGACAAGGGTTTGTGTTGGGTTGGGAAATGGGTTTGTTCTGGTGGACTTAGAGAATGCCCCAAGCTCCTGACTGAATGACGCTGGTCCCTTAACTTTCCATACCGCTCTTTCATTATGTCCCCTCCAGGCTGATGTCCGTGTGCGTGATGCTTCCTGCTCCACTGGCTGCTCCGCCGCTCTGTGTCCCTGGTGGGACAAGCATTTTCTCTCACATATAGTGTCATGGGCAGCTGCTCCCATGCGAGGGTGTCAGTGCCGACTCTGCTGCCAACAACGATGCTCAGAGCTGCGGTCTCTTTCCCCAACGCTGCTGGCACCGTGCCCTCCAATGCTGCCGGTCTGATCCGCATCCGCAGCATCCGGCTGTAGGTGCTGCTACTGCAGCATCCAGGTCACTCTGTCCTGCTGTGCCCGCTGATGCTACTGCTCGGCAAGCTAGTGAAGCCGCCCTCATAAGGAGCGCAACAGGTACTCCTTTAACCCTAACCCTCCGGCCAGAGCAAATCTCAGCCACAGCTATTCCTGTAACAGTAACCCTCCTGGTACGGCAAACCTCGCGCCCCCCACCCCCTGCTAATGCTGTCACCATAACCCTAACCCCCCAGCCAGCCAATCAGGAGCTTGGGGGCGTAGACAGGGCGGATACAGTCCATCACTATGTCTCCACCCATACTTCTGGTGGAGACAAGAAACACCAGTACCGTCCCTTCCAGCTCTACCATTGGCCGCCTGCAGACGAGTGGGTCGGATCTGGCAGCGAGAATTCTCGCTGCGGGACTTGACCCGAGAGCCTGCAGGGACGAGCGCGTACTCACCCGCGCCTGGCGGCCCCGGCTCTTTCATGTGCCGGCAGCCGGCGCATGCGCAGACCGGAGCCGGCGGCCGGGTGAGTGTGTGCCCCGCACAAAAATAGGACATGCCGCGGTTTGTTTGCCGCGCGAGATTTCGCGCGGCCAAACCGCGGCCGTCTGCATAGGAGTGCGTATTGTAATGCACTCCTATGCAAACTTTCAGTGGCGGGAAACCCCACGGCGGGATTTCCGCCCGTGTGCAGGCGGCCATTCTGGGATTAAACACTGAGGATAGGTCATCAATTTCAGAATTTTATTTACACAGAAAAATGAAGTATACAATGTGTAACAAATGTTGTTTGCGCCCATCTCAAGTTTTGGAAGAAAATGTATCTCGGTGCGGTCATCACTTTGATAAATTTGGCCCAGTTTGCGTTGATCAGTAAATTCACGCTTCCTGTAACATTATCGATAAATCTCGTGTTGTAGATTAAAAGGGGGTTTCATTGACTACTGAAAGTGAATGCAGAAGTGTATCTTCAGTGTATCTCTTTAATGTGTAATGAGCGCTGCGTATGAAGCTGCGGATGTGGCGGAGGCTCTTCCTGTCTTTCACATGATCCCTGTATTGTGCCAGAATTGCTGGTTTTAGACTCGATCAGCTCTGATGGTGACGGATATCACAAACCCTGCAGACCTAGCTTGTGTTTTGGGTTGCTTTAATGTGTAGAAAAAGTAGAAAAAACTTAAAGGGGTGTTCCTGTTAAATAAATGTTAATCAAAGTTTGCAACTTGGTTCTGCTTTGGACTTTGTGTCTGAAGCTCTATAAACCATCACCTTCTCCCGGCTCTTCAGAAGTGTTTACTCACCGGTTGCCCTGGATACGACCTGTAGGCATTCCAGCGCTGTGCTATGGTCAGGCCTGCTCAGTAGAAACTACCGGGGACATATTATTTTTTTCTATTTAGCGCTCAGGACTGGATTGCTAACCAATGGCACGGCAGCGCTTAGTGGGCTTATACATAGGAAGGAGGTACCGAGCGGGGAATGGTGATAAATGTAGTTCCATGCTGCATGTCGGCAACGCGGATACCCATTTCACCCTTAAAGGCCTATTTTGGGGTTATGTATTGTAAAAACTTTTTTTCTTTTTGGAGGGAAGAGAAATCACACCAATTCTGCCTTCTTTTTTCTGTTTACAGTGTCAATCATGCAGCATAAATGACATATTTTTTTTTTCTGCATATTAGTACGATGATACTAAAATTATTTTTTAGGTTTTTCCACTTTTGCAAAATCTTCATTATTTATTTTTTTAATTTTACGTAATTGCAAAGTTCCATCATTTTTTTTTATTTTTGCATGGGCGGGCTTGTTTTTTGCGCGACAACTGTAGTTTTTATTGATACAATTTCGGAACACACAACTTTTTTGCTCCCCTCTATTGTGTTTTTTTTGGGAGGCAAAAGAAGCAAAGCTAGCATTTTGCCTCCGTTTTTTTCTAAACCATCTTTGTCATGCAGGATAAATAGTGTTCAATTTGCTGTACAGATGGTTATGGATACAATGAGACTATTGAACAAATTGAACACACTTTTTTTTTTCTTTCATTTTGCCTCTCAAAAAAAAAGCAATAAAAGTGATCAAAAAAGTCCTATATACGCCAAAATGGTAAATATTGTAAAAACTACTGCTCGTTATGCAAAAAGCAAACCCTTAGGCCTCATGTCCACGGGGAAAATCAGGCCCGCTACGGATTCTCCATGGAGAATCCATAGCGGGTCCCTCCTGCCCCGCAGACATGAGGGCTGAAAATAAGATTAAACTTATCCACAGCGGACCGGGCAGGTCTTCTCTTCTTCACGGCCGGATCTTCTTTCCTCGGCCGGCGGATATACTCGGCACGCCTGCAGCGTGCCCCGCGCATGGTCCGGGCACATTCGCCGGGCCGAAGAAAGAAGATCCGGCCGTGAAGAAAAGACCTGCCCAGTCCACTGTGATTGTTATTCTTATTCTAGGTCTCCCGCGGATCCAGACGGCTTCCATAGAAGCCTGCGGGAGCTGTCCCCACGGGAGACCCGCACCTAAATGGAGCATGTCACGTTTTTTTTTTGTTTTTTTTTTTCATGCTCTATTTTTTTTTTAAATTCAATTTTATTGACCATCTGCCGGTATTTATCTACCCGCGGGTGGTCAATGCATCCCTATGGGATGCGGATCCGCATGCGGGTGGTCCACTGCGGATTTAAAATCCTATTTTGCCTGTGGACATGAGGCCTTAGGGCTTCTTCCCACGTTCCGCCGTGTAAATTTAACCTAATAGCTCAATGCTCACGGTGCGGAATTCCATTGCGGAATTCCACACCATGAAATCACCCGACCTCACCCGCCGCATGCTCTATTTGCCGCGGGTGTACGCGCGGACGGCTTCCATTGCAGTCAATGCAGAAGATAGCGTGAAACCGCTTCCCCGCCCATCGCCAGCCGCGTCATGTGAAGTAAGTATTGGGGTCTCTGGGGGGCGCAGTGATGGGCTCAGCCGCGGAATTCTGCGGCGGAGCCCGTCACGGCCGTGTGCAGCCGGCCTTAAAGAGCTCTGCCAATGGAAAAATAAAAAACGTATTGGACTTTGAATGTAGCAATTTACAAAAACAAATAACTTCCAAAAAAATGTTTTTTTATTGCAAAAAAGTGGAAAAACAAAAAAAAAAATGGCATCATAATCGTACTGACTCACGGAAATAATGTATTGTGTGATTTGTGCTGCATGATTAACGCTGTTTTTGTTTTTTTTAAACCCATTTAAATCAGTGGGGAAAATGGAAATGTTTGTTTTCCGCTTTGATTTAGTTTCTCTGCTCCAGAGCCGAACGGACGTGGAATTATAACTGAAAGCCCTCATGCAGGCGGGACTGTAGCCTTCCTTCATGTCTCTGTTGGTGGAGCAGTGCGAGGCCTTGATTTTACAGGGTGCGATGTGAGGGGAAAATAATGTTATGTGGCGGTGAGGTGATCAAAACCAGCGATCTTCGATTTTGCTGTTCGCACGGTGCGAGAGAACTGTTCCTCTATTTAGAATGGGGTGTTTTGAATTATCAACATATTGGGGCTTATTTACTATTCAAAATACAACAGTTTTTTGGTGCACATTATCTCTTACCTGCTTGCACCACGTTGATTGTGTGTGTGGTGTTGTGTTTTTTGGGGGTTATTTTGTTCTTTTTTTTTTTTTTAGATCTTTTTGAACAGTTTTTCTGACTTGTCTGTAAAAGGGACGGATTTGTGCTAAATTACCCAGAACTTTAGAACCGTTTTTTGGGGGGTAAATTAAGCCAACTAATAAATGCTCTAAACTTAAACTAGACAGTCTTAATATTGAATTGATCAGTGATCAATCTAACACTTTCTAAGACTTATCTATTCTAATGCCGCTCTACGCAGGCGGTTTTTACAGAGTTTGAAACGCCTCCATTGCTTTCAATTGGGCTTCTCAGACAAGCGCCTGAGCGTTAGACACGCCGCAATTGTCAAGCACTGCCTGCTCTATTTTAGTGTTTGAGTTGTTTTTAACACAATGATGGGGTGAATTTAAGGCTGGGTTCACACGGGGCGGATTTGCAGCGGAAATTCCGTGTGTAATTTCACTGCGGCAAGTCCGCCTGCGGCCTCTAATCCCGGGGGTTAGCCAGCCATGTGGTGGCGAATCCATTGCAGCAAAGCTGGCGCTGCGGTGTGGATTCCTGGACGCAGCATGTCAGTTCTTTTATTTATTTTTTTCTTCAGCTTCGACCGCACTTTCCTCTATCGGAGAGCTGGTCACAACAGAAAAGTATGCGGCGAATCCGCTGTAAAACTGCGCTTTTCAGGCGGAAATCCCGCCATGCGAGCACTGGCACAATAGCTTGTGTGGAGTGTCTGTGCACGTGGCCAGGGGGTTAATGAGCAGGATGATGGTGTCTGCCACACCGTTACATGTGCAGTGCAGCATCTTTACCATCTGTGATGCACAAGTAATAATCATCTTTATTTATATAGCGCCAGCATATTCCGCAGTGTATTGGCGCACCTGGCCACACAGGATACAGTTAGGCTTACTCCTCCACAGCGAGCTGGTTCAGCACCCGTCCCATCAGAGTTGGGTATAAAGTTGTTCTGCCTTCACATTGGGGGTGCAGTGATCTCTCTGGTGGAGTGCAGCATGTGTGCCGCCTCACATGCTGGAAGCCCTGAACAAAGCATCCATAATAACATTGGCCTGCAGAGCATTCGTGTGGCTACAGAATAGGGGAGGACAACTGTTTGCTAGCAGCTCGCTATACTCATCTGCTTGTGTTCCCATCTGTGTGGCTGCGGTCTCTGGAGAGATGCAGAAAGGGCCATTTTTGTTTTCCATGACTGCCTTTGAGAATAGGTAGTAAACAATTGCTTCTGCTGGCAGCTGAGCGCTGCCATGTGCCACTCCAGGGAGGAGGTTGTCTGGCACACGCCGCCTTGTACCGACCCAGGGTGCCAGACACAAGCCACATCCACTTAGGATTTGGGATTTGCTGAGTGATAAGTTTATTTAGTAGTATTTCAACATATTGGCTCACAGTGATTCTGAAATTGTAAGATTACTTATAGGAGCAAGAGTCTCTGAATCTTTAGAGGGGAAAAAAAAGACTGAGGCAGGGCTTCGGACTAAAAAAATAGTGTGCCTAGGAGCCGTCGGAGGTTAATCTGAAAAACTTGGTCACCAAATTTAAAAACGCATATAATTTAAGGGGTTGTAAAAGTAATAAATGATCCTGTACTCGCCTCTCCTGGCTCCCCACATGCCCAGTGCTCGCACCTCTGTACACCGCTCTGGGGCTGCTTACAGGCAAGACCTCACAGACTGCTCGCAGCCAATCGGATATCTGTGCTTGAAGAGTAAAGCCCCTTGTATACGGCCCGATTATCATGCTCATTGGATCGAGCAGTTTCCACTAGGATGGTTATAATACATGGAAGCAGTGAAAGTACGATCAGGGATAAAAAAAAAAATCCTCATTTGTCTGCGGCTGCATCGTTCTGTGTGAACAGGAAGCTTTTCATCTATGAACGACTGCCTGTTTATTGTGGAGGAGGGTGGCCGGAGTGATGTCCGCTCCGTTCACTGACCGATGATCCCCTCTGTAAGCACCGAGTGATTTTCGCTGTCGGGATGCTTTAGCGCCTGACAGTTGTCTCTTGTAGAAGGATCTTGAAGGGGGCTGTGTGGTTTTTACAAATGTATTTCAAGGCTGGCCAGGTGAGAAAATAAGAAAGACCGTATATTTACCCGTCTTCGGTCCCCAAGGAAACAGCAAAGCCGTCCGTGGACAGCTAATAGCAGTCGGGTGACAGCTGCAGCGCCACCATCCAAACTTTTGGCATCATCACTTACATCCTGCGCACCATAATGCCAGGGGTTCGCTGCAGCCCTCTGATTGGCCACAGCAGTCACTTGACTTCGTCCATCCATAGATTGGGACGAGACAGTAGAAGTAGCTGAGCTGAAGGCAGGTGAATATACTGTCTTTTTTTTTTTTTTCTTACCTGCCTAATCTTTAATTTTTTTTTTGTTTGCTTTGTTAAAATCAAACAACTCCTTTTGAGGTCTGTAATTGGCTGGAGCAGCCTGTAAACATGACCCCATAGGGGAGACCGGAGTACAGTGCTAGATATGTGGGGACCTGGCAGAGGCGAGTGTGGGGTCATTTATAACAATCCCATCCCCCAGTGTCCCCACCCCCAAAGAGATAATCAATTACCTGCAAGAGGTTCCCTTTCCTCCCATTGACTGGAGCCGGGCACCCATCCCCTGCTCACCTCACCGCTAGAAATAAAGCAAACGAGCCTAACTGCAGCTTACACCGCACTACAATCTTGTATCCTGGCAGGGGCGAGCTGACAGCGCTGCTGCACACTGGAGGAGCCGGCACAAGTGTCAGGTGCTCTGTCTCACGTGGAGGCTGCATGTGCGTTTTGCGAGGGGCAATAAGCAGGGCTGCTAGTGGATTCTTCCTCTATGGCACCCTACAGAGAGCTGCGGCGGTAGGGCCGGTTGTAGATGGTGATGGGATTGAAAAATTCTGCTGCTGTCTGTAAATTCTCGGTTGCATTGGTGACCATTTTGGTCCCATTAGAAGCTCTTTAAGGGAACATAATATGTGCATTGGTGAAATGGTTAAAGGGCCACTCCACTCCAGCAGAGACACTTTTTTTTAGTCCCTCCCTCACCTGATTGCCTTTCGCAGTCTGGAGGTTTTCTTTCTGTATTCCAGACACTTTAATGCAGTGTAGCGCCTGTCTGATGCTCATCGGGCACCACCTCGATGGTTAGATTTTAAGATTTTACTTTCACATTAATCCCAATGATGCATCAGCATAGCATTGGCTAGACGCTTTACCATTTCTGCCTGCTGAGGGCACAGTTTAATTATTGGTACTTTTTATATTCACCTAAATAAGCTAAAGACCATAATTATCCAGTCAGGATGATAAGCTGTGATCTCCTCCATTATAATTGTGTGACTGGAGCTGCTGTGAGATCATCATCAGTGTTTGTGATACGAGTGCTTGTATCACCCTCCAGGCCGTTTCTGTAGAAAGACTGAGAAATTGACTAGTATCATACAGCATAACCCCAAGTAAGGCCTCATGCTGACGGCTGGGTCGGATTCTGCAGAGGAATCAGACCCGGCGCCCCCCCAAAGACCCTGTACTCAACTGTCTAGATCTGCCGCGAATGTCCTGTCCGGCGTGCATGCGCAGTGCCACGCTGGGCTGTGACACAGATTTCTGCGATACTTCCGCAGTGCTCACTGCTTCCATTGACTGCATTGTAAGGACGACTTCCATTGACTGCATTGTAAGGACGACTTCCATTGACTGCATTGGAAGCCGTCCGTGAGTTTTTACGCACAGGATAGAACATGCTGTAATCCCCCCCCCCCCCCCCCCCCCCCGCGAGCGGAAAAATCACAGTTGATTTCCGCTCGTGGGCAGGGGAGAATCATTTAACACAGCATGTCTATGGACAGACATTGCTGCGGAATTCGTGGCGGGCATCTGACCGTGAATTTTGGTGTGTGATATTGCTGTTACTTCTAGGCAGCAAGCCTGCTGTCTTAAGGTAATATTTGATTCATATCTTTCCTTTACTCCCCATCAGTTGCTTGCAAATTGTGTCCCATCTGCACCCTAACCTCTCCAGAATCCGCTCTTCTCTTATTGTGGAAACTGCAAAAACTCTTATTGTTTCCCTGATCCGTTCTGGTCTTGACTACTGTAGCACACAGCTCATCAATCTTCCCTTCACTGAACTCTCCAGTCCTGAAAGCAGTAGCCAGGCTTGTCTTTCTGTCCATCTGATGCTTCCACCCAGTTACTGCACTGGTTCTCCATCCACTAGAGAATATGGTTTAGCCTTATCCCTCTCCTCCATAAAGCTCTCCCCAGTGCTGCATTGCCTCTTCTTTCCTCCTCCATGTCTGTCTACCACTTTACCTGTGCGAGAGCACTCTACTGATCTCTGACTCACATTCTCACATCCAAACCTCTAACTCCCGCCTTTTATTGTCTGTTTTCTCAAACTGCACTGGTTCTCTGGATTGCGCTAACCCAGACAGATTAGTTGCTAATAGTGTCCTAAAAAGCCAACATTCTGGAGGTTTATCATATTCTCTAATCTACATTCTTTTCCTTTTCTACATGCTTCCTTCAGTAAACTCACACCCAATATACTCAGAGGCACTTTTTTAAAGCGCTTCATAACTGTGCAAATGAAGTAAAAATTGCTGGACCATTGTACCTCTTGTTTCTTTTGGCCTCCTTCACACGAGCGAGAAAGTCGCGCGATTTTTGTTGCATTGCTACAAATCGCATGTATGAGAAGCCCTTGCTTTCTTATGGGTTAATTCACATTGACAATGTTTTGTAGCACTGGACAACCCGACACAAAAACCTCGTGGGTCTGGCAAAATGCCCGCGACTCGTGAGGTTTTGTAGCCCATGTTTCCCTATAGAACCTTTCTCTCTGTTGCATCGCATTGCACGAAAAAGCGGTTTTTGTGCAATGCAACTTTGACAGTAGCAAATGCTACTGTCAAAGCTATAATCTAAACCCTAACTGCTGGGGGGAAAAAAGTACACATACATCACCTTAGACGGGCTGTCAGCATGGCCGCATCTTCTCCCTGGTCCCTGGCATTGATCATCATTTTCTCTTCTGGCGAGGGGATTCTAAAAACCCCGCCTCCCTAAAGCCCTGGCTGTGATTGGCTGATGCTTAGCCAATCACAGCCAGTGCTCAAAGAATGGCTGTGATTGAACCAATCACAGCTATTCATCGAGCGCTGGCTGTGATTTGGCTAAGCGTCAGACAGTCACAGCCAGCGCTTCCAGGAGGCGGGGATTTTTCAATCCCCAGCCAGAAGATGGGGAAAAGAAAAGGTGCCGGGACCCGGGGAGAAGCTGTGGCGGCGTCCCCCCCCCCCCCCGAAAATTTTCGCATGTAATGCTACAAAGTTGTGGTATTGCTGCGAGAAGACGTGGCGATTTCACACGGACCAGAGATGCGATATCGCTGAGATTTCCTCGCGGTGATGCTGTGTTGCCCGTGTCAAGGAGGCCTTATAGAGTGTAAGCTCGCTCACCCCTTTTCAATGTGTGTATTAGTTAGCTGCTGTGTTTGTCCACTAACCTCCGCTTTGTGAAGTGCTGCAGAGTACGTTGGTGCTATGCATAGATTACTACTATTTAAATGGAGCCAAAAAGTGGTTCCTTGCAATGTTTCTAGGGAGTATATCTGCATAATATGGTGGCGCATGGGGGTGCCTAAGATTGTTGCCTGTAGCCACAGGGACACCGTGCCTCCGTACAGGCGGCGTACACATGGCTCTGGTGTATGTAGGAGGCGTTAGTCTCAGTGGTTTCTCATATCTACAATGTACGTCACCGGCACAACCACCTGCAACTACAAGAAGAAGTCATCTCCTAGGGACGGGGCCTTTTTGAAGAAGAGGAGAAAAAGTGCTTTGGAATACATAAAACAGACGCCATTTATGTGAACAGCCTAAAGGGGAATCCCCGCGGCCAAATGTGTATTTGCTGCGTATGTTGTCCCCATAGCCTATATTGGCGTGTACGCGCCAAAATAGGATGCGCTGCATTTACTTTTTAATGCGCAGAATAAAATGAAAGTTAGCGTCCCATCAGAAACCAATGGGCTATTCGCATCGAGTAATACGTGGGACACGTACGCCTGTGTGAGTGAGCCTGAAGTCTACATTGTGGTGTTTACATTTTCAGTGTGACTTGCTACAAATGTCATTTTTTTCTGCTCTTACACACAGGGGTGTTCTGGTGAGGCTATCCAGTTGTAACCATCCAGTGGTTATGAAGGGCTTGTGCGCAGAATGCGGCCAAGACTTGACACAGTAAGTCAAACTTTATGCAGCAGAACTAAACGAAAATGTACAAATACAGCCGAATGCTGATTATTAAAAGGATCCTGCGGGCAGCGTGTCGCAGAGCGAGACCAATGGTTTCATACATAGTTTTATGGCAAAAAGATTCAGTATATGGCAGGCTGCACACAAGCGGAATTTGCTGCGTGCCGCCCGCGTGTGACAGTCGCACGGCACGCAGCAAACGCTATGAAGTGCTTGCTGTGGGCCACCGATTGACATGCAGTATCTTGGCGTGTATGTGTGTGTAATTCGCGCAGAGATAGAACATGATGCGGTCTTTATTGCATGCATATCTTGCCCCATAAGCGTGATCGGCAGCATGGGAGCCTATGGCGGATCGGTACAGCGTATTCCGCACATGGAATAGTAACAATACGGTTGTTTGAAGGAGCCCTAACTGGTCATTTATTTTTATTTGTGGCGTTATGGGAGGTTTTCCTTAGTGATAGCTGACACTTGTACAGGGAAAGCTGTCAGCCATTCTGTAGCCTAAGCCCAGAGTAAGCTGAAGGGCTGGGGAACTAGTAGGGCAGCCTCGCCTGGCAGCTCTGTGGTGCGCACTGTCCAGGGTGCTTACCATAGGCTCCTGTAGAAGCCCGCACCACGGATGTATGACTGGGTTGCTCCACTTGACTAGCTAGAGACAGCCGGGTTACGTGATCTTTTTCAGGATGACAGCAGCGTGGTTTACACGTTGCTTGTCTGACCTCGGCCTTAGGTGGCATGCCCTTTTTAATAAGGTATGAACTAGAAATGCCATTATTAATATGGGCTGTTATGTTTACCAATAATGATCGTTAAAAATGTAAAACCGAGAAGGTGTTCCCAACTGGTATGATAGGTCAGAAGCCATTGTTAATCTATGGAACTAAAAACCTAAAATTGTAAGTTGACAGTATTTGTCTTTGGTCAGGGTTCATATTTCTCGTGTCTCCTACCAGGTTCTTAGCTTCTTTTAGGAGTTCTCTTCCCGAGACTTCTGAATGCAGAACCTGCCCAGCGCACCGATGTAGTTGATAAGTCTCTGATGAATAATGGGATGTGCAGAATGTCATTGTGATGTTTCTTTAATTGAATCGGTATCCTGCCTTTCTTCAGGCTACAAAGCAAGAATGGAAAGCAACAGGTGCCATTATCAACAGCCACTGTTTCTATGGTTCACAGTGTTCCAGAACTTATGGTCAGCTCAGAGGTAAGTAGTTCTGTCAATTCCGTATTCTGTTAACCCCTTCCAAACATCTGCCATATGTATACACTCGGGGAATTGCTCTCCAAGCTCCACTGAGCATTTACAGCACAAGCTCAGGTGCTGAGCTAGTATTCCAGCTGCATAATTCAGTTGACACCGCTGAAACAGCCAGATCGGAGATGGCTCCAATCTCAACCGTTTAACCCCTTAGATGCTGCAGTCATTAGTGACCACCACATCTAAGTGCCTGGATAGATAGAGGGGGTTCCTTTTATCATCCTAACAACCCCATCTTTCTCACAATGCGGGTTGCTAATGGGTTGTTCACTCACTGGAAAAAGTTCTGAATTCTGACTAACAGCTCATTGATAAGTCAGATTACATACTGCCCATAGAAATCATTGGAGAGTAGGGGGTAGGAGCTGAGCCAGAGAGAAGCAGAGATGCACACGCACAGACAAGCTGCTGCAGCTAATAGTGAGTGTTTTAGTGTGGGTCTCACACTACTGGATTCACTTCTACACTGCTCAGTACTTCTCTAGAATGTCTTCCATGCTGCTGCTTTTCTTTATATGACCGATGCAGATAGTGGAGCAGGATCTCCCTATCTTTTATGTGTGTTCAGTGTCCTATAATGGGCAGAACTCGTTTTTATGATTATGCTTTATTATGTCGAAAAATCTAAAAAGAATAGTCATGTAATTGATATCGAAGCGTCCATAATAAGCTGAACTATAAAACTCTAACTTTTATTTATTCTGCACAGGCGGGATATTCATGTAACTAAGCATGTGGATCTTTCTCCACTTTGTGGGGTTAGTGAAATGCTGTAAGGAAACTGATGCTGAAACTGATCCCATAGTTTTCTGTATTCATGGATCCAGCACAGCAGTTATGATGCCCAATGTGTTCCTGCGCCGGATAGAAGTAGTGTTGCATGCAGAGTTTTTCTTTCCAGCTAGGAACATGGGACTGCAGCAGAAAGTACACCACATCCAATGTATATGAACCCAGCTTAAAGGTTAATTTATACATGTCGGGCAAACGATGCCCAACATTCGTCTGTGTTTCCGCGCTCCCGTGCTCCTGCATCGGAGCTAGCAGAGCAGGCTGGTTCACAGAGTGGCCAGCAGGGCGGTGGGGCAGTGCAGGAGATTTCTCTCCTCTCTCTCCCCCGTCCCCCTCCATTGAGATAGCATAGCGGTTGTTCGCTACTGAATTGCGGCTGTTTTAACTACACGATGAGCGATCAGCTTCATCGCTGATCTTTTATGCTGCATAAACAATTAGCTTCATCGCTCATCGTTCAGTTTAAACAGCGGCCGATCAGTAGTGAACGGCCACTGTGTTATCTCAATGCAGAGGGGCGGGGGAGTGAGAGGAGAGAAATCTGCCTCGATTGTCCACTCTCGTATAAAAATCAGGGCATGCTGCGATTTTCCACTATGAACCTATCCATAATGATGGGTTATTCACCGAAAATCGCGGTGACTTTAGTATTCTCTCATGTTGGAAAAACGTAACGCCCATGGACAGGTAGCCTAAGAAATGAAAGCTGTGCTGTCATTGGCAGCTGTGTGCAACAAAGACAGTTGTTTTTTTTTTTTTTTTTTTTTCTTAATGTAGTATCCTAAATCTACCCCATATAGTCTTAGGATGGGTGAAGGTCCCAATAGTCAGACCCTCACTGAGGCGCATCACATTCATGTGTCATGCACTTGGCAGAATATAATGCATCCAAGCATCTGCACATACTATGTACACAGTGTACGTTGCAGGTATACGCTGGGGGGGGGGGGGGGGGTCCTAACGAATGCTACTACATACCGGTACGTTAATGTTTATAGTTTATTTATTTTTGATTTTCTTCCTACATTCTAAGCGCAATAAAGGCTCATGCCCACAAGCGTTGTGGGATACGCCCACAGATTTAGGCCGCGGAAGTACTGCGTTTAAAAACTCGATAGTGCCTGCAGATGATCGTGGATTTCCGGGGTCTCCATTAACATTGTTTTTTGGCAGCACGATTTGTATATTGTAATGGCACCATTTAATGTATCCAAAAACTAGGTGGAGTGAAATGTGGGGGGAAAAAAGTAATTGCGCCATTTGTAGAAAAGTTTTTGTTTTTACAGTGTTTACGCTGCAGTTAAAATGACATGATTAGGACCAATTTTTAGTTTGTATAAAAAAACAAACATATTAAATAAATTATATATATTTCATAATTTGTTTTTGTTGCCAAAATAATTTTCACACCCATAACGAATGCGGTTTCCTCTGAAATCGGTGGCAGATATGCAGCTGATTTTGACTGTTTTGGATGCAGAAATGCTGCTACAGGAGTTTATTCAGGGTTACAAAAAAAGGGTGAGGCTAGAAACTGCCTCACTGTCTGTACTGTGGGCTTGGTCCTGTGCTTCAGCTCTATTCATTTGAATGGGGATGAGATGCAACACCTGCCACAGCTCACGGATGGGCACGGTTTTTGGAAGCGCAACTTTTTTTTTTTTTCAAATAATCCTGAACAAAGTTTTTCGGCTAATCTATTTTTGAAATGTGCAGGGATCATGTATGTTGGGCACTACTAGCATGCAAATGTGTGTATGTTGCTCATTTGCCAATGGTCTAAAGCCATATACGACAATATAGGTCAATGTTGGCTTCTGTTGTATAAAATGAGTTATCCAGTTTTTGAACTATAAAAAAAATATGAAAAAAAATAAAAATGGATATAAAGGTTGTAAAACATTGAGAAGCACTACTTATCTGTTCCTTCCTCCAGTGCTTCAGCTCCTGTTCTTTTTTTAGAAATGGCTACCACCTGACCGCTGCAGCTAATCAGTGGGCGCAGCAGTCACATACTGTGCTTCTGGCGGCATGGTCCCCAACATCTGAGCAGTGATGCTGGCAGTACAGTATGTGATTGCTGTGGCCACTGACTGCAGCAGTCAGATAGGAGCACTATGGGAGCTGCAGCAGCGGTCGCCGAAGAGCAGGTGAGTAGTGCTGCCTATTTAAAAAAATGGCCGTAGATGTTGTAAGAGTTGGCTGATGCCTTTAAATGTGGAAACAAGGCTGGTTTCACACAAATGACAAAATCGCACGTTTTTAACACAGTGCAACAGTGCTACAAATCGCATGCATGCTTTCCAATGGGTGGTTTCACATTAACAATGTTTTTTGTACGCTGCTACATTGCGAGAAAAAACAATCGCAGCATGCTCTATTACAGCCGCGATTTGCAATGTTTTTTTTACCCATGTTTCCCTATGGAGCCTTTTTTTTGTGTTGCATCACACAAAAATACGTTTTCCATGTGGTGCAATGTAACTTTTACAGTAGGAAGTCCTTCTGTTTGAGCCCTAAAATAAGCCTTATCTTCATAAAAAACAAACCAAAAAACCACAATATATCATCTAGCAGGCGCTTTCTACTCCACTACACTACTCCTCTGCAGCTCCAGCACACTTTCTTGTAGTTTTCAGACAGCGCTTCCTAGTTTGGAGTTTCAAAAACTCTACCTCCAGGAAGCGCTGGGTCTGACTGGCTGAGCCGCAGCTCTCGAGAACCAATAACCGCAGCGCCCAATGAACCAATCACTGCGATTCAATGCGATGGCTGTGATTGGTTCGAGCATCATGGATGAGCCAATTACGCAGCGCTCGATGATTCAATCAGAGCCAGCGCTTCTAGGAGGCGGGGTTTTTGAAACTCCAAACCAGGAAGTGCTGTCTGAAAACTACAAGCAGTGTGCTGGAGCTGCAGAGGAGTGTATTGTTTTTGGTTTTTTTTCATGCAGATGGGGCTTACATTTCAAACCACCCCCCACCCCGAAAATCCCAGCAAGAGAGTGCTACAAAGTTGCGATATCGTTGCGAGAAAAAGCAGAGAAATCGAACAGAACACAGATGTGATATCGCTGCGATTTTTCTCGCGGTGATATCCCTGTCGCCTGCGTGAAAGAAGCCCTGTGGCCCTGTAAAATAGGAAACTTGTAGCCAGGCAATTTAGTTTCGCTCATCTGTTTGTAAGCAGTTTGAGTACTTGCATGAACTCTGTAAAGTTACACACTTGTCTCCTACTTGTCACCAATATTCTAGTTTTGCACACTACAGTTTGTCTCTTGAGGTCTGTGTATTGTAGTTTTGGCGCTTTGTTTTTTTGTTTTTTTTTTATTCTGTGACATAAATGGTGTTTTATAAAACGTGTTCTCCATTTTCTTCTAGCATGCCGAACAGCTGGGACGTGAGGACCAACATAGATTGCATCGAAACAAGAAGCTTGTGCTCATGGTTGACTTAGATCAGACGTTAATCCATACTACAGAACAGCACTGCCAGCATATGTCTAGAAAGGTATGCTTGTTGTTTGCAGCTCATACTTGGGGGCCGGGGGGGGGGGAGGAGAGGGAATCTCCTTGAAAGGTTTCTGGTTTTCTTACTTAAATTGCCATTCACTTAAGTTTTGAGATTGCTGGCCTTCCCATGGGGATGAGATTTTTCACAAATCTCATCCACACGGCTGGCTAATCCCGTGATTAACGGCCGCATGCGGATTTGCCGCAGCGAAATTCCGGACGGAGTTTCTGCGGCAAATTCATCCTGCGTGAACCCACCCTTAGAGGGGGCAACTTATATACAGGTGTACAGGATGGGATGTAAAGTCAGATCAGCCAGTCTCCCAGGTCCCACACACGTGATGCCTAAAGGAGTGCAGCGGATCCAAGAAAAGATTTCACACCCAGAAAACCGATATCCCCTTAAGGGTGTGCATCTCCAGGAGTATTGGGTGCGCTAGAAATGAGACAGAAAGGTCCACTAAGAAGCATGCACAGCCAGATGTCTAGAGTTCTCCATTAGTAAGGTTAAGTACATTTATAGAGGGAGCTCCGTTATGGATTTAGAGCGCAATCAGAAGTACGATTTATCAACGAAAACGTCAGGTTGGGTACAAAGATCGACTGAAAAGTCAGTTTGATAATAAATATGATCAGGTTCAGTTTGGTTCGGTTCAAAGCACGACTGAAAAGTCAGAGCTTAAAAAGCAAATGCGCAATAAAAAATAGGTTTTGGTTAAGTTCAACGTGTTTCATCAGGAGGGCCCCGATTTATCAGGAACCCAATGGATATAGAAGGAAATCGTACAACCTGTATACAAAAAAATTAAAAAATTTGTATACAGTGTTTGTGGCAAATGCATGGAACGATGTAGGCAATATGCTGTTTGGCTAAATAGTTTGCATATAAACCCTGAATTTATCCTACCGCGTTTACCTGAAAAGAAAGACTGTCTTTGTATTATTTTTTGCCCCAAAAGAGGCACAGTGTCTTATTTTTGAGGGGTGTCTTAATACTAACCTCGCAGGCGGCGTCCCAGTCCCTCTCTGTGCTCCCCAGGTGTCTGCATTCTTCCTTGTCATTCTCAGCGCTGAAAGAGCATTCTCTTCCTGATAACGTGGGTTGAATACCTCCAGCTGATGCTTGATGAGCCAATCACAGCCATTCAATGTCATTCATTGAATGGCTGTGATTGGCTCATCAAGTGTTGGCTGCAATTGGCCGCCGTCCTGAGCCAAATCGTAACATTCTCTTGCTGGAGGCGGGGTATTCAACCCACATTACCAGGAAGAGAATGCTCTTTCAGTGCTAAGGGCGACAAGGAAGAATGCCGACATGCCTGGAGAGCACAGAGAGGGACTGGGATGCCGCCGTAGCTGGGGCTTATTTTCAGGGAAGGGGAGGCTTCTATTTCAAGCCCCCTCTCCCTAAAATCAGTGTAGATCTAATTATCAGGGAAACATGGTAGCAGTCTAGATAAGTTGCTTCATATTTATTGGATTGTGGGTATCTTCATTTTTTTTTTTTTTTGCAGGGCATTTTCCACTTCCAGTTAGGCAGAGGGGAGCCGATGTTGCACACTCGTTTGCGCCCACATTGTAAAGAATTCTTAGAAAAAATTGCCAAACTTTATGAACTGCATGTTTTCACCTTTGGAAGCAGACTTTACGCACATACTATTGCCGGTCAGTATAATTTTGATGAAAGTTTGATTGTTGGATGTGCAGTTTTGCATTCAATCATCCCTTGTGTCTAATAAACTGCAAGAAATGAAATACATGGCACATTATAGGGCAGTGTGTAATGAGGAAGATGAAAGTCTATGATGAAAAGCCAAATGAATGCTTACCCTTTATAACTTTTGCAAATACAGGTTTGCTCCAGTAACGCAGTTGCGGAATCCATGCGTGAGATCTGCAAATCAAGCCGCCCATGGGGAAGCATTGGGCGTCTGCACTTAATTTAACACCTGTGGATTTGTTTTTATTTGATTCGCGTATGCCATGGCCGGATAATAATTCTCAGTATGCTCCATTTTACCACGGATCACGCACAGATGTCCTCTATTCATCTCTATGGGAGCTTATGATCCGCAGTGCATCTGCAAATACATTTGCAAATTCACTGTGGATTTGAAGGTTAAAATCTATTAGGATTGTGGCGAAAAGGCTGGAAGATGGGGGTTGCGGATTTTTTCCGCATGGATGATCCGCAGTGCCTCCATATGGGAAAAATCGCCATCTCACGCAAGCAATAAAAAGATCAATTTAATGATGGCTCACAGTGCATCATGTCCGCATGAAAAATCCGAGTGTGCCATGAACATTGAGGCCTTAAGTATATTCTGCCGTACTACAAATTCCATTTGTGATTGCCCAAGTGTCCTTCATCCAGACAGCGTGATCAATACCCTTTAATCTTCACTTTCTTATGTGCTTTACCTATTCAGACCATTAGTCGACTCTGTGTTCACTTGCATCTGGATCAGAGAGTTTTTTGACTCTTCAATTTCAATGATTTCTAGAAATGAACTTTTAGTAAAAGAAACCAAATAATCTTGTAGATATACCTTTTATTTGCTAACAAAAAATATTACAGCAAGCTTTCAAGACTACTTGGGCCTTTTCAACAGGGATGATATAACAAAGTAGTTGATTGCATGGGTGATTAATTGACATTCCAAAACAACTAACTCTGAGCTTGGAGAGTAAATTCTTAAAGTGGTTTTATCATTCAAAAAAAAAAATTCTATTCTCGCCTATTCCTTCACAGGCGGACTCCTTACCGCATCTTCTCACTGATCTTAACCAGTCCTTTATGTCAGCTCACCATAAGCCATTTAGATTCTCTTCTCCTTGTTATGAAGCCGGCATTCCTTGCATTCTTCTTTTGACAGGTCAGTGAAGGTCACGTCCTTGTGACGTAGCGTTCACTGCCTAGGAAGAATTGCTGATCTGTTGCAGACACAGCGGGCATGAGCAGTCTCTGCAATGACTCAGTACTCCCTGCCAGATTGATTTAGTGACTGGGCGTACATTGCTGGGCCGGAAGAAGAATGCCTGTGAATGTACAGAACCTCGCAAGAAGCAGAGGAATCGGCCGGCTGGAGGTGAGGTGACCCCTGGGCTGCAAGAGACAGGAGAAGATGGGTGAGGTGAAGATCTGGTAAGTAGACTGACAGGGGAGAAATAGGTGAGTTTAGATTTTTTTTTTTTTAATGACAAAACCCTTTTAATTATTCCACAGATAAGAGTGAGATGTTATTTCTGAGACCTGGTTGCTCACACGACCTGCAGACCAGATTGTTTAGACGTAGCAAGCCGTAAATCTTTGAGGTAGATTAAGTCCTGTGGTCTGAGCATCAGAGCTTGTCGTGAATTTATATTCCCACATTTCACTTTCTCTTGACAACTCTCATATGCTCTACAATGTGTCTTTGGCTACGAAAATGTTTGTTTTGCAGCAATATACAGGGCACCTACTCATCTGCTTAGACATAGATAACATGCTCACACTGTCTATGCAGAGGATCCCTATAGAAAAGCAGAGCTCAATCTAAAAGAAAGCTAACCAGTGTTAGAAATAAAATGTAACTTTTAGGTCAAAATTTTTTTCTTAAGGATACTCCAGTGAAAACCCATTTTTTTCACTTGTCTGATGCTTATCAGACACCATTTTGCTTATTTGATTTCTTCCTGCATTTTTTCTGCTATGCTAGAAATCGCATGATGCATCAGCCTAGCATCACATGGGCAACTAGAGCTAGTACCATCTCTGTCTGCTGGGAGGACATTGCTATTACCTTTTTGTTTTCACCTAAATAAGCTAAAGAAGGTATTCTAATATAATCTATATCATCAGAAAGTATGAACAGCCATCATCTACATTATAACTCTGTGACAGGAGCCGCCTCTAATCTTCATAGGTAACTGTGACTGGAGTTTCTGATTTCCCTGTGAAGAGCCTGTCTGGTACAATCCATGCAATTTCTTCATTCAGGAAGTTCTGGCGACTGAAAAAGTGGCTTCTTGAGAGTGCACAAAGCCAAGTAAATCCCAGGTGGTCACAATGAGATCACATGATCCGCCTGAGGAGGACGCCAGGATTTTTTTTTTCTTAGATAGAAATGAGTAACTAAACAAGGTAATACTAGCTGACTTTTATAATGAGAGATTGGTTATATAATGGAAAAAAAATCTCTCTAGAGTGGCCCTTTAAACTTTGGGTTTAGCGTTAAGGAGGTTGACTCACCAGAGACGACCCATAGTGAAATGCAACAGGCAGGGCAATCTGCTGATTGCACCAGCTATAACTGCTGACTGCCAGTCAAACAGCTGATCTTGTCAGTGAAAGCTGCTAGCGAAATATATTATATAGCAGCCATTCAGATGAATGACTGTCCATATAATAACAGAACGGCTCATGTCTACCAGAGGGGGAGCCGCTCCTATAGAACAGCTTTACATTTTGTCCCATATAGCGGCCTCTCTATTATGTCTTCGTAAGACAACTTGTTTATTACATTTCCAAAGATCTGCTTCTAGCATATTATACTTATAAAACAATTTGAGTACATGCCTTAAGGGGGTTTTGTCATTACAACAAAACCCCATCCATCTGCTGGGCCTGGCCTAAAATAAAAAAAAATAAAAAAAGGCATACATACCTGGCCTTGAGCCCCAGCGGAAATCAGATGCCCACTGCAGCCAGTCACACTCCTGTTACTCCAGCGGTGGCTCGCAGCTGCATCCTAAGGCTCCAGGACAGGTGAGTATGCCCTCCCTCTTTTATTTCTTGTATTTTAGATTAGGCCTATCGGGAGGTTGGGGTTTTGTTGTAATGACAAAACCACTTTTAACTCTCATGTGGTACCAGTTTCAAAGTGCAGAACTGCAATGAACAAGGCTGGCATCAAATGGACTCCGTGGTTCCTCACGAGGGTCAAATCGAATATTCAATAAACTGTCCAGATCCAAAAAGTTGGTGAAAGTATTGTCACTTGTTTAATAGCCCTATTCAAAAATCACCAGACTCGTTCTTTTAAGGCCCCCTGTCCACGGGCAAGGTGGAATATCGCTAGCGATATTCCGGAGCAGGGGAGAGAGCTAACGGTTCTGACAGCCAATCTGACAGTTAAGCTCGTGGCAGAGACTCACGGCATGCTGCGATTTGAGTCCTGCGAGTGGAGAATCACTATGATTCTCCGCTCGTGGACAGGGAGCTGCGTTAGCTAAGGCCTCTTGTCCACGGGCAATTGTTCATCGAGTTACGCGCGGCAATTATCCGGCCGCGGCTAACGCAGCCGCAGCGTCCACAAGTGGAGAATCCGAGCGATTCTCCGCTTAAAGTATCTAAATTGTAGCATGCTGCAATTCCCTGCGGTGAGCCTATCTGTACTGACAGCGGCCTTTCCTCCTCCCCCGTGGCGGAATAATGCTGGCGATATTCCGCAACGGCCGTGGGCAGGGGGCCTAACGTTCGGTGATAGAGAAAAACCTAGGATTATCATGTATACCGTCAAAAAAAGGCAGATAATTAATGGTAACTGATTGCTAAGACCGATTTCCATCAGCTGGTCAGGTTAGGCACAACAGACTGATCGTTAACGACAGTAGAGTTGTTAAAAAGGTTAATGGTCTTTGCTGTAGAATATCAGCTAACAAATTGTGTAACAATGATTATATAATCCTATGATAATCGCTTTTTAGTGTGTCTGTAGTATACAGACATTGCTCTGCTTCTCACACAAGAGGGCAGTATAGAGCCGCAGAAATGTATAAACTTGTATTAGTGATAAAGTTGTTCCATATGCTGATTCTTCAGAAAAATGTATAAAAGTAAGGCCTAATGTCCACGGGCATCTTCTCACCGCATATTATGCTTTTGCTGCATGCACACGTGATACGCAGTGAATAAAGACAATGAAAGTCAATAGACATCGGCGTGCGGACGCAGCGTTTACACTCGCAAGAGAAAGAGATCGCAGCATGCATTAATTCTCTGCGGATGATACGGAGCCCTACTAGATGCTCTGTATGAAACGCTGTCCCTGCGCAGGCAATGCGAGATGGCAGCGTTTCGATACGCATCCCCGCTCTCAAATGAGCGATCTCTAGTTTGTTTTTTTTTGTTTTTTTTACTCCGCACTTGTCTGATGATCTAGCACTCGTTTTATCCCATTGCGGGGGTCCTCTCGGTGGGTGGTGTCCTTTGTGATTCCCACAGATCACCACAGTGAAGGGGTCTCCCCGCTCCCACGGTTTGGTCAGGCACATGGCTTGTCCGTACAACGGCTTGTCCCATTGCCCTTTTTCAGACCCAAATAACTACCTGCACACATAACTTGGCTCCTCGTACAAATGAAGGACCTAAACAATAGAAGCTAGTGTCTAACAAAGGTGGCCGTGTAAAGGGCCTCTTACATGTAGCGATGATTGCCCAAACATTCATTCTCCTCGTTGGCCAGTGTAAAGATGTCCGCTTGTAAACCGGAGGAATGAGCGATTGTTTCTGCGACAAGCTCATGGCTGTCGAATCATATAAACTAGCGCTAGTCGCAGCTCATTAAGTTCTGCTGCCCGTGTAAAAGGACCCAAAGTCACGAGTGCATCCTAATGTAGGGGGAATATACAGCGTTTATTCTTTCTAAGCGCTGCTTGATTTCACCTTGGAATAACAAATTACACCGTGCAACAGTCCTAAGAGGTCTATACAGAGGCTGATATGAATGTTAATGTCTTCTGTTTTTTCCCCTTTCTTCTTTTTAGGATTTTTAGATCCAGAGAAGAAGCTTTTTTCACATCGAATATTATCCAGAGATGAATGCATAGACCCATTTTCCAAAACTGGAAACCTTAGGTTTGTCTCTTATACATCTTTACTTCAGTTGAATAATGTTTAACGTGTTTTTTAATCATTTTTATACTAGTTTAATCGTGCAGTGCATCATCTGCCATTTATAGTTGTAGCTCTGTTTGGGGGGGGGCTTATGGTGGGTGTACAGAGGGACATGGCTGCCATGGTAGATGAAGGATAGGGTGGCGATTTGAGGATATGTGAGCGGTGGGAGTAGTTACATATGAAAGTCATAAAGGTTACTATCGCTTGTTTGGGTATATAGTTTAGTTTGTGATATATAATCCTTTCTTTGTCTTTTGCGTTATGTATTTTGTGTAATTACTTGTATGTGTGATTCTCTTCTGGTAATTCTCCATTGATTTAAATGTCTGTTTTGTAATTTGAAGGAATCTTTTTCCATGTGGGGACTCTATGGTCTGCATCATTGATGATCGAGAAGATGTTTGGAAGTTTGCGCCTAATTTGATTACAGTTAAAAAGTATGTCTATTTTCAAGGTACGGGTGACATCCATGCACCTCCTGGTTCAAGGGAAGCACTGATGAGAAACAGAGGTTAGTTTTAAGGACTTTTTTTTTTTTTTCTTCAATTATTCTGTTTTGGTCTTGGGAGAAAGGAATTAACACCTTAAAGATGCAGCCATATTTTGCACCTAAAGGGTTGGTCAAGATTTTTACTATTCATGACTATATTCTCAAGATAAGTCATCAACAGTTGATCGGTGGGGGTCTGCCAGTTGGGATCCCCACCGATTAGCTCAGCGTTGGGCCCACGGTCAGTGTGGACAGTGCAGGAAACTGATATCGCTGCCCGTATTGCAGCGGCCCAGTTTGGTACTTCAGGCCCAATTCTCATTGACTTTAATAGGTGGACTCATGTCGATCAACTATTGATGATCTATTCTCAGGATAGGCCATCAATAGTAAAAGCCCTAAAGGTAATCTCATTAAGAAGTTTTTGTTTTTCTTTTCTTGTGGGTAGGTGTCATCTGTACTTTTCAAGAGTTATCTTTACTTTTCTGTTGACATGGCCACTTGAGGGCGGATTCATCGCGTTGCAAGCTGTAGTTTGTGTTGCTATTTTGGAGGACATGCGTTGTACCTTTTTTTTTTTTTCTTTTTTTGCGGAGGAGAGGGGAGACCATGTTAAAAACAAAAAGCATCAATTCTGGCATTGTTTTTAGGGGGTTCACCGTGCTACATAAATGACCAGATAACTTTTTTTTTTTTCTACTCCTGCTTGTCACTGATTTATATGGATACCAAAATGTAAAAATATAAAGCTTTTTTTTCTCCACTTCTGTGCAATTAAAATGCATTTTTTTGAGAATTTACTAGATGTGTGAGGGCTTCTTTCTTAAACAGAAATAGCACAATATGGGCTACACAGTGCTTTTTATTGTATTTGTCGCTGTGGATGCGGCAATACGAAATATCTATTTTTTTATTTATTTAATTTTTTTTAACTAAAAAAGAGAATGTGAAAAAACAGCACCCCACTTTTCTATTTTTAAAGGGAGTTTTCCACAAGAAAACTACTAGTGACCCATTCACAGGATAGGTCACCAATAGCAGATCCCTAGGGTCTACCGGTTGGGATCCCGTCAACTGATTTAAAAGCTGCCGATGTACAGAACTGCCAAAACCGCTGCTGTGGCTCCACAATCACCATGACCTACAGTTGCATAAGAACTTGGTTCCCGTGACATAATAGTACATCATATGGTATTAGAAAGGATTAACTGCATTTGCTAGGTTTAGTGGAGTCTTTACAAACGTGCCTTTATGCACTTTTACAGCCTTCATTGTTTTTTCTTTCCTTTTTCAGTAAGCAGCTCTAAAGTGTCTGCGGCCGCCCAACAGTCTGAGACACTGACGTCACAGGATCCTGAGCAGCCAAAGAGCCTTCCGGTAGAGGAGCAGAGTAATGGACTTGGGAAAAGTACGAAGGAGGTTAATGGCAGCCCTTCAGGCAGTGAACCATCCAAGAAGGATTCTGATGCTAGCGATGGACTAGTGGAGCAGGGCCCTGCCACAAGTCAGCATTCGTGTAGCGACGATGGTAAAAACGTAACGCTATCCGAAGCTGAGCAGTCTATGGAACAAGATGATGGGACAGCGGTTGCCAAATTGCAAGTAAAGACTGGTGCTGCAAAAGACCTAGACTTTGACCTCTCTAGTGATAGTGACAGCGATGCAGATGTTAGGAAATCTTCTTCCCCTTCCTCTTCCGGGAGTGAAAGTGAATGTAAAAGAAGTTGGAGGAAGTCAAAAAAACCAGAGCAGGTATGTCAGGAGTCTTCTGCAGAGGCTGTCTCTGACAAACAGTGGACTGAGAACCACAGTAGTGATAAAAGACTACTAACTGAAACAGAAGATAAGCTATTATTGCAGGATGAGGCCATGGAGGTACAAGAAGTGGAACGGGATACTCTTATTGACTTGGGAAATGGGTGCACGGATAAGAAGGAAGTAGAAACGGAATCGCAGAATAGTGAGCAGTCTGGGATAACGGTAGGAGAATCCTTAGATCAGAGCGTGGAAGAAGACGATGATGACGGCGAGGACCTAGACGAAGATGATCACTTAATATACCTAGAGGAGATCCTTGTCAGGGTACACACAGATTACTATGCAAAGTATGAGCGATACCTCAAGAAGGAGTTAGACGAAGTTCCAGATATTCGTAAAATTGTGCCGGAGCTAAAGAGTAAAGTCTTGGAAAATACAGTTCTTGCTTTCAGTGGCCTTCATCCCACAAACTTTCCTATTGAGAGGACACGGGAATATTACCATGCAAGATCTTTGGGTGCAAATATCGGTAAAAATCTGGTTTTAAATGATGATGACCCCAACAAGGTGACTCATCTCATTGCGGCACGAGCAGGTAAGCAGATGTGTATCCCACGGGATTCATCTACATTGTGTAACACCATAGTAGTTCAAACCCCACAGTAACACATAACCTTGAAGGACCTTACAGACTGCAGCATTCGTGCTTCCACATCTGTTCATACTTTATCAACTCTTGCGTGCAGAAAGTTTCTAGTTTCACACTATTTTTAGGTAGTCTTGTGTACTTGGCATCTTTGAGATCTGTTCTCAGGATGTAAGTAATATTCAAGGTTGTATTTTGTGAAATTGAAGGTGTTTGTCAAGTTTAGAAAACTCCTTTTTGTTCAAGAGCCTCATCTGTTGGGCAGGCGGAGAGCGGTTATAAACCGTACCTCTTGTTCTGGGGGACCCGTCCCGTACGGCATTGCACAGATCAGTTATTGGTAGTGACGCTGTAGGGAAAATGAACATTTATTGCCAGGTTTCCCCACAGATTCTAGCTGCTTGCTGGGGTTCCTAGCAGAGTGACACTTGGTGATCAGTGTATTGACCAAGGACTCTTCTAACGGGCTGGGATAGGACAGTTTTCACGCTTTTGAAACGCAACAATAAAACTTAACTTCTAAAATAAAAATCCCCATATTCATTTACCCATATAGCTTCTGAAAGTAGATAACCAAAAATGGCCTCCAGCACATTTCTGAGTGTTTTTAAAAAATGCATAAAAATTTATGATTTACAGGGGTTTTTTTTTCTCCCCCTCTCTCCTAGGACAGGTGGTCATTAGAAAAAAAAAAAAAGCCCTGGATAACCCTTTTAACCCCTTCCAGCTGCAGCCATTTTTTGTTTTTTCAACCCCACTTAAGGAAGAAAAAAAATAAATAAAAATATTTATATTCATATTCATTCCAAGTATGGGGGCTTTGTGGTCGGTGTACAGAGACCTATTCTTGATCCGCAGGTTCCTTCGCAGTGGGGACATCAGTGTCCGAGTGGGAGACGGTCCTGACAAGGATTGGCTTGACTTGCTTTTTCTCTTGATATGTTTCTGCCTTTCACCCTCCTATTTGTGCCTCTTTGAGATTCACAGCACTATTGGTAACGGCGGACCCCCAAATTGAGTGTTCGGAGGCCAAATAATGGCCTCTGGGTCTGCCATCTATAGTGACCTTATAGGGCTCTGCCAATGTATATTAGGCTTGTAGAATACTACAGCATTGCCGTGTGCACTATGATGAATCCATCCAGGCAAGTGGGATAAAATAAGTGAAAAAAGTTTATTAAAAATGTGACCGAAAAATGAAAAACTCATCCCCACCTTTCATTCTCACCATGTAAAAGTGGGAAAACAAAACACAAAATTGATATTGCCGTGTTCTTAGTGGTCCAAATAAAGCTGGCTCATTTCACCCACACTGAGCATTATGTCAAAAATGTAAAAATACAAAAATAAAACTCACTAAAATTGCTAATTTTGCGTAGCTAACGTCACAATGAAAAATTTCACCTTGTCCTGCAAACGAAAGTCCTCAAAAAAACTTTTGTTGAAAAATAAAAATGTTATTGGTCTTTTTAAATGTGGCAATACGAAAAGTATTTCACTTGAAAAAAGTTTTTATTGTGCAGAAGTAATAAAACTACATAAATTTGGTATCGCAGTAAGCATGATGACCCACAGAATTAAATTGTGCAACGCACAGGGCGCCGGAAAAAAAAATCTGGATGAGAAAAAGTTATGCCTGAATTGCAGGTTTCTGTTACTGTTGCCTCCAAAGAAGTGGAATAAAAAGTGGTAAAAAAATCATTGGTTCCCATAATATTATCAATCAAAACTACAGCTCATCCTGTATATACTAAAAACAAACAGGTGCTCATACTGCTGTCTATAGAAAAATAAAGCTGTGAGTTTTGGGATGCAGTAATGGAGAAAGAAATAGAAAAATTGGTTGTCCAATAAGGCCTAATGGCTAGTTACTGCCCATACGGATCCCGTGGAATCAAAAAGCAGTGATGTGCTTTTGTATGGGGAGGGGACAGGTCACATTTTAGCTATAGATTACTCACCCAAGGGAAAGAGAGGGGAGGGGCTGGATTGTCAGATTTACTCCTCTTTTATAGATCTGCAATCTGTAAGATGGTTTTGGATCTGGTGCAAAAGGGGCCCTCCAAATTAGGATGTCACTACGGAATGGATTCAGGGTCTCTCTTGGTTGAAGGGTGGGTTGGGTAGTCGGGGCATCAGAGTCTCCCCCCTTCATAGGCTTTTTCCTGAGGATTTGGTGCGGTTTTGTGCATCGACACAACCTAATAACTGTCCCGGGGCCTTGGGCGCCATTGGTGGGGAATCCTGATTTCCCATGGGACACATAGGTTGGCCCTTACTGGGCAGGCTGGGGGCTCGGCTTCCTAGGGTCCTGGATGTGGTAGACATGGATGGTCTTCTACCATTAAACACACTCTTGAGAGACTGGGGCCCCCTGACAGGTGCATGGTTCCAGTACCTCCAGATGGACCACTATTTACGAGCTCAGGGCTCAATTTCAGATCTAACATCCCTATGCACAATGCTCTGAATGGGGGCTCCCTGGTACTCGCACTGGAAATTGCTCTGCTATGAATCTTGCCGGGCCCTATTGGGGCTGGTAAGAGGAGCATCTTTACATTTTTTTCTTCCTAACTATGAGAACGATCATCTGTCGACTTTGGAGTCTTGGGTTTCCCCGACCAGATTGAACTGGGTGACTGTCGTGAATGAGATGGACCATATGGAAGAGTTAAGGGCCAGAGATGATGCTAAATATTCGGCATATCATGCTATATGGGAGACTTGGCTGACGTTCCGCAAATCTGCTGAGTTTGAACAGTGACTGGTGAATGGGGTTATGCCTAATTAAAAATAAATCTAGGGGTTAATAGGCTGACATGGGACTGAGGCACTCTTTCTTCTCCATTATTCTTTAATTCCTCCTTTTTCTTCATGTCGCTTGGTTTTGTCTCCTTTCTGCTTATTATCACATTGGGAAATGCCTGCTTTTAGAGTAACCCCCTTTTTGGGCTGCCCAACTAAAATATCCATTTCCAAGTGCTTGTCAGCAAGCAGTTTAGAATGGCAACAGCAGTAAGATTTCTAGACAAGAGGGAAGCAGGGAACGGCTTGAACCCTAGATGAAAAACCTCCAACCAAGAAATTCCTGCAAACTTGCACTGTGGCATTGCCGCTTGTTGTCCAGTGCCTGGTTCACCTTCATTGGGCTTACCTTGGGGGAACTGCAGGTGCATATTCTGTTTTAGAGGCTTTATCAGTCTGTCTGTGTCCTATAAGGATCACCTATAGAACTAATGATTCAGGCTTTGTAGTTTGGTGGGTTATTCTTTTGGGTTCTTTCACAGTTCCCAGCTTGGCCGTTCGTCTCTAGCAGAAAGCTGAACTCCACTGTTCTGCTGAGTAAAGTTTGGGCATAAATTAAATTGATTCCAATATAGCATAAAATAAACACTAATTATTTTTGGGGGGGGGGGGGGATTTATGAAACTATAAAATTGTCTTTGTTGCCCATAGTGACCAATCAAAGCTCGGCTGTCATTTCTTATAGTACCTGCGCTGTGTGTTGTTGCTATGGGCAACAGCTACTTTTTCTTCTAGTTTCCTATAGCTGCCCTTGTACATTTTACATTCTGTTGCGTTACTTTAAAGGTACCGAGAAAGTCAAGCAAGCTCTGGACTGCAAAACCCTTTATGTTGTCAACCCCGATTGGCTTTGGAGTTGTCTGGAAAGGTGGGAAAAGGTAGAAGAACAACTCTTTCCACTAAAGGAAGATTATTTGAAATCTCAGAGGTTTGTGCCTTTACACTTCTTATGACTTTAAATGTGATCTGTTAAACAACATAAGTAACAGGGATAGAAACCATTGGCTCGTTCACTCATCGTTCAGTCGTTCTCGGTCACTTATACAGCAAATGTGAAAGACTGAACGATTTTTAGTTTGAACGAGGCAACAAAGTATCTGCCTGTCTAAACGGGCTGCACGAGCGAATGACCTAGCGGTGACTAGATCAGAGGTAGCAAAATATAGTGAAGTAACCCAATAGGGTAAGGCAGGCTAAATGCTTCGCCACAAAAGGATCTGAGCCTTGATCCAAATAGAATCAGTAAACGGCATATCATTAATGGCAGCATATATGCGGTGTGGATAAAACGATTTCTCTATTCCTCCGTAGTCGATAAAAGGCGACGTTTCAACTTGGTGCGGTTTTATCAAGCTCGAACTTGACCGCACCAAGTTAAAACATCGCCTTTTATTGAATACCAAGGAATGAAGAAATCCTTTTATCCACACCATACGTATGCGGCCATGAATCATATGCCATTTACTGACCTAGCGGTGACGTCACTCGCTCATTCAAACGATTAATTGGCTCATCTAAAAGGTCTCTTAATTAGAGTGCAAATCATCGAAGCAAGAAAGGTTCAGCACTGCATCCTGCAGAATTGTGAATGTAGCTCTGGCCTAGAATGTGGGAAGTCTACAACAAATTGAATACCAATAGAGAAATTTTTAAGGGAAAATTTTATATATCCTATGCCCAGCCATTAAATGTATTTTTTGTAATGACTCAACCCCTTTAACCCTTTGCAATCCAATTTTGGATTCAGAGTTTCCTAGGGGGCTTTCTCTTTCTGCCATTATACAATGGCACCATCTGCTGGCTAGAGCCAGTACTGCGGTATGAGACATGCTGGAGCAGCCCCCAACAACAGAGCGGCCAGTAATATACAGTAAGAATACCCTGCCGGACGTCTTCCGACATTGGAGCTGTACAGCCTTCAATCAGAATGTCTTTAGACGTCAGACAGTGGATTGGAAAGGGTTAATTACCCAGTTCACACATTTTGCCCCTGTATCAGTATTTTTATTTTTTATACCAACTATTGATGCAGCACAAGGTCAACTGCTTTGGAAAACTCCAGGTATGACGCGTATCCCTAATGTATGCCTTTTATTAACTCCAACAGAACCATCAGTCCAACTACCTTTCCAGATATTCATGGTGCTTTTCAAACACCGCTCTTTCATCCAACCCCAATCCATCCGAAGACGCAACCAGGTCCAGAAGTGCGGCAGTATGACCCGGTTACCGGGAAACTCATCCGGAAAGCTTCGCAAAGTTCCAATCAGTCCCCATATATACAGGCACCTTGTCCTTCACTAAATGTAGCTGTGCATGGAGAGCATTCATCTTTCAGGTATATGAAACCGTAAGGCGGGGGTCACAGTTACTCCGTAACGGTGTCCTGTATTTTTTTTTTGTCCTCTTTCGTTCACATTTTTGTAAATTGCAGAAAGTGGAATTTAATAAACATTGTAAAGTAAAAGCTGATATATTCGTTGTGTGCTGTTTTTGTTGAATGTGTGCCATGCGGTTGGGTATTTTGACATACATTATGTTGAGAATAATGCATCAACTAAGCAAGAAAAACCTTTATTTACACATGGCGGAAATAGCTTAGGCCGCGCTCTCACAAGCACTTTTTACAGCGTTTAGCATGCCGTTTGAAGCGCCCACTAAAAATGCTGTGAAACGCCTCCATTGGTTTCAATGTGGCTTCTCAGATGACACGATTTTTCAAACGCTGTAATTTAAGCGATTTTTCTTAACGCACCTCATCACCCATTTGCAATGAAGTGCATTAAAAACTCATTAAAACGCCCCATTTTCACTAACGCCTGTGCAAGTGCAGCCTTAATGGCAGATTTGATTAAATCTCTTTACTATAAATTTACTAGAAGTTTTTTAATTAATTTTTTTTTTGGTATGTGTTTTTCTATTTAAGGCTGCACAGTGAATTAGTGTCACTATTGCTAGTCAGCTATTCCTTATTGTTGGGGAGCCACAGACGACCGCGGCAGAAAAGTCTAACCGTGTCACAGAATGTGCGCTGTGGTAGCAGGTCGCTTGCAAATGGGTTTATCTGAATCCAAGGTTGCGTTAGGATTTCTATTACCATTTTCAGTAACTGTAACCCTAACTTAATAATTTTGTTTCAATTTTGACAGTTCAGAAAAAAACCTGAGATTAATGAGACTTTTAAAAGCCTCCATCTGTCTTGGTTCTGACACGAGGGAAAGGTTTTAGAGTCCTGCTTTTTGTGCTGCACCGCTGCAAAGTAACAGTCATCAGTTCCTATGACAAAGCTGCCACTTGTGTTTATTGTTTCTTTAAAGGGAATATAGGTTTTTACTCATTTAAAACCAGATAGTGAAACATTTTCTAACTGTAGATTTTTTTAGTATTCTCTTGTCTGTACATTATGATGGCGGCTGCCAAGTTGCCCAAGCTGCACTTAGAGATCTGTTTTACAGCAGATTTCATGGGCCATTCACACAATGGGCAGGGTGGGATTGACTTCTATGGGAGATTGTTCTAGGCATGTTTTGTGACGTGCAGAATGGGGGGCTAGATAAGCTGTGATCATCACCTATTCTAAATAGTGGATCCTATTTTGTCTATATAGGGGACCTCTTACATTGTAATCTTGCCTATGATGAGGATTTGACTGCTGAAAAGTTTTCTCTATAGACCAGGAAGTACCAGTGTATTAAAGTCTCGGGTCAGTGTGAAAGAAGCAGCATTTAAGGATTTTATTTTTTTTTTTAAACATCTACATAGTGACCAGAAAAAGATCTTAAATATATTTAACATACAAACTTTATAAAACAGGTTATTTTCTGCCAACACTTTCCCTTTAACAGAAGTACAGAGAAATACCCTGCCTTATTAATTATCTGCTGGAGTCCATTTAGCATGCGGACTGCAGCCTTTTAAAGGGGTTTTATCATAAAAAATACCCCCTTTTTCATTTGAAGAACTGGAGGGGAGGCCACTGCTGGGGACGCATAGATGAATGACCGTCTTTGTAATGCCTCTACTAGTGCTGGGGCCGTTCTTGCCTTCAACTAGGGCGTATGGACAGAGCATTGTCTTCTTGAGAACAAGCGCTTTAACCAGGGTTGATCATCTAATCCTGCCGCCTGACATGCATGGATATGGCACTTATGCAAGTTTGCAAGTGTGGTTATGAGTTTAGTCAGTGATGGTTCACCTTCTGCACCCACTGCAGGTCCTATAAAACCCACTGCAGGTCCTATAAAGTATTGAGTTCTATGTTGGACACATTAATCAGTGTCATAACTTTTTGATTCTGCCAACTCTGCTGCAGGAGTTCTGAAGGTATAATGAATTTGTTAGGTTTGCTGATTAGAACAGTTTTTTTTTTTTTTTTTTTTTTTAGAAATCCTAGAACCATGTCGTATAAGATCAAGAGAGGACTGTCAAGTATTGCAGTGCTGGGGCTGTTAAAAGGGTTGTCACACAAAATATATTGTTAAGATGTAAAGCCAGCCCATAATACCCAACATTTATTTTTGTATTTATGCTTATTAAGAATTAATAATTTTCATTCTCAGATATTTCAGGATTAATGCTGGAATAGCGCCACCTGCTGTTTCTAATGAAGAGCCTTTCAACATCCATTTAAGTTAGGGCTCAATCACATGAGCGCATGCATATTTGGCCCCAAAATATGCAGCGTTACTACTATGTGGGGATCTGCGTATTTAAAGGTATGTGGGGTTTTTGCGCATGTATTGCCTGCAGATGTTCTGCGTATTTTACGTGAGTACAAAAAAAAAAATGCAAGCAGACCCAAATGATGCCAGAGCTGCCCCTCTCGGGTCTCCCAGAAACCTGTGTAAAGTACACAGTGCATGTAACATGAGCATTCACTGCATATTTTATGCGCCCTTAGGGATCACTCATTGAAGCGTATGTGTGTTTGTTGTGCAAAATATGCAACATTTTTACAGCATATTTAACGCGTTTTTCTTTTTTTTGCGCATGTATTGCCTGCGTATTTTTCTCACGCAAAAAAAATATGCAAGCAGGCCCAAAAGATATCAGAACTGTCCCACCAGAGGCAATACGCATGCAAACAAAAAGCCTACATATGTGCTAATAATGCTGCAAATCCGAATGTCCATACGCAGTAAACAACGCAGCTGATGTTGTGCAACAAATACGCATATGAGAGTGAGCCCTACATTTTCCACGGTAGCTCCACATGCTCTGTTTGCTTCTTTCTCCGCTCCTCTGGGCATGCGGAGAGATCTCTGATAGGGTGAGGCGGCTGCTTCTGAAGCTGCAGTGTCCTCTGCTTGTCAGACGAGATCCTGAGCAGTTGTAGTAATGCTCTCTCACTCCTATCACTTGCACAGTATCTCTTCTGACAAGCGGAGAAGACATTGAGACTTCAGAAGCGGCCGCTCAGCACACTCGGAATCCCTCCGCATACCCAGCGGAGCAGAGAAAGAAGCAAGACTGGGCATGTGTGGCTACTTAAGAGAAATGACCACGGAGGACACAGATTAGGAACAGCAGGTGGGGTTTTCCTAATATTGCTTTTGGAATATAATATATGAATATTTTTAATGCGAAAATACGAAAATGTTTAACTTATATGGGCTGAATTTAACCCTTTCCAATCCACTGTCTGACGTCTAAAGACATGATTTAAGGCTGTACAGCTCTGATGTTGGAAGACATCCGTTGGGGTTCTCTTACTGTATACTGCCAGCCTCTCTGCTGCCGGAGCCTATCCAACGTGTCCCCTACCCTCGTGCAGTACTGGCTTTATCCAGCAGATTGCGCCGTTGTATAATGGCAGAAAGAGTAAGTCCCCCTAGGAAAACCAGGATACAAATTGGATTGGAAAGGGTTAACTATTAAAGAAAACTTTTGTGGGACAACCAATTTAAGATCCATATACAAAGTTAAATATTACCTGCATTCGCTTGGTTACTGGCAGATATTAAAGCTGTTCAAATTCCAATCACAGGTGCCTTTTTATTGTGGACTCGCTGAAGTAGTATAAAAGGTTTGTCTTGGGACTTTTTTGTTTGTCAGAATGGTGTAAAGAATTATTTCAAGGTTTGTATATTTTTTCTATGTTTTTTTGTTTTTTTTTGAAAAAAAAAATGTAGAAAAAAACGGTACAAGTGGGAATGTAGAGAAAAAAATTTTAGCAATGAAAAGCAAGAACTCAAAAAGTACAAAATTAAAGCCGGCCGTAAACCTGATGCAAAGGTGGACGCTCTCATGTTGGATCTTTTCAGCAGCTCGTTAACTGAAACGGTGCACCCGGCCTGATTTGACCACTTTTTAACCACATTTTTTTTACTGTGTTTTTGTTTACGAATGTGTCTGCCATGTTGCTGTTGAAATGCAATGATTGGTCATCTGGTTTTTGATAATGTTATGTGTGTAGTCACTTTAAAGAGGTTGTTCAGTTTTAAACTGTTGATGGCCTATACTTAAGATAGTCCATCAATAGTAGATCCACAATGGTCTGCCGCCTGGGACTCCTGCTGAACAGCAGTTCGCTGGTCTGGTGCCTCATTCACTGAGCTGATTTCTGCAAGAAACAAATGCTCTGTACTGACTGCAGTGGCCAGGCTTGGTATTGCAGGCAACGTTCTCATTGCCTTGGTGTTACAGGTGTTATTCCCATTGAAGTGAACAAGAACTTTGTCTGCAATACCAAGCCTGGCCACTGCAGTCAGTACAGAGGGGTTTGTTTCCTGCTGAAATCGACTCGGTGCACAAGGACCATGGCCCAGCAAGCAGCTGATCAGTTGGAACACCACTGTCTATTTACTATGGATGGCCTATTCTAAGGATCATACCATTAAAAGTTTACAACTATTTAACCCCTTTAAAGAAAGTTTGTCACCATGTCAATGCTGCCTGAATGGGCATCATGAACCTGGCATAGATATGCCCATGTATGATTTATTCTGAAACTCTACGATGTTTCAGAATAAACATTTTGAGAAGAGGCAGTCGGAACGGCACTCCCGTATCCCAGGAGCGGCGCAGCGCCGGCATCTCCTTGCCCATATTATTTGGAATGACAGCACACTCCCCTTTTGTTTTTGGCAGAGAGCTGTCACTCTACATGATGTGGGCAGGGGGAGACAGGCGTGCCACCCCCCCATTACTCAGAGCGCTGGTCAGACTGCATCATCTTAGTATGTTCTGAAATGCCACAGAGTTTCTTAAAACCAACATACATGTGCACGATGGGCATACCTGTCTTGGGTTCATGCTCGCCCATGGTCCAAGCTGCATAAACCTGGTGACAGGTTCCCTTTAAGTGATGTCGCCACTCTTTAATGCAAAGTATAAAATGTGATTCCTAAATGAAGTCTCTGGCATGCAGCATCTTATCTAAGTATGGGAATATGTTTCTGTTGACAGAGTAGTTCAGCCTCATGAAGAGCAAATATTTGATGACGAAGAGCTGCCGACAGAAAATACAGAGGAGATGCAGTCGGGCCCAGCTCGGAGAAAACGCCAACCAAGCATGTCTGAAACGATGCCTTTATATACACTTTGTAAGGAGGACCTGGAGAGCATGGACAAAGAAGTAAGCTTCACACCTTACATAATGCCCATCTAAGAGAATTCTAGACGTGGTCTTGGTGGCTCGGCGCTAAGAATCCATTTGTACTCTGTCCGATCCGCATCTCGGCAAGCATGTGTAGTTTGCACCCATTTCTCATGCCAGTCTATTGCCAGTACAGCGCGTAGATATACCTTTTCCATTCATTTTTACACTTAAAATGTGTTTTACCAAATCATAAGGTTTCCAGCGTAAAAAAAGGCTTTAGTCAGAGTACTTGATAGATTTAGCATATAATGCTAGTCACCCATTTAATTTACCCGCTCAAGCTCTGGTATGTCTTCTTGAGTGCCGCTGCCCAAAACTGTCCACAATATTCCATGTGTG
This sequence comes from Eleutherodactylus coqui, assembly GCF_035609145.1. NCBI lineage: Eukaryota > Metazoa > Chordata > Amphibia > Anura > Eleutherodactylidae > Eleutherodactylus > Eleutherodactylus coqui. The sequence continues at coordinate 59,776,218 of NC_089845.1, read as the reverse complement.
GTCTGACTAGTGACTTGTAAAGAGGAAGAACAATGTCCTCGTCATGTGCCCCCTGACCTCGTTTAACCCCTTAACGCCACAGGGCATAACTGTACGTCCTGGCTGCGGGGTACTTAATGTAACAGGATGTACACTTCCACCCTGTGGATAGCGCGAGATGAGAAGAGATCCCGCGCCAGATACGGGCGTCCTGCTCTGCCATTGCCTACGATCACTAATACAAGCAATAAGGCATTGCAGGACAGCAATGCTTTATCATAGCTTTTATGGTACAAGTACCCTACAGGGACATAAATAGTGTAAAAAAAAAAAAGAAGAGTTAACAAAAACCCTTTTTATGCTTTTTCCTGTATTAGTATAAAAAAATTTTTTCATTAAAAATACCACTTATTTTTGCTATTGTCGGATCTGTAACAACTCGTACAACAAATTGAACACACTTTTTATCCTGCACGGCAAAAAGCGTAAAAAAAACCCTTAAAGGGGTTGTCCCGCGGCGAAAGTGAACATTTTTTTTTTTCACTTACCCCCGCATTCTGCCCTGTTAAAAAGAAAGCATGGGTTAGTTTTTAAAAAGCACATTGCGCTTACCTGCATCAGCGTTCTGCAGCTTCTTCTTTTCTTCTTGTGAAGATGGCGCCGCTGGTCTTCTCCCACGGTGGAACGCAGGTCTTCTCCCATGGTGCACCATGGATTTTCTTCTCCTTCCTTGCGTTCCATTGCCGATTCCAACCTCCTGATTGGCTGGAATCGGCACATGTGACGGGGCGGAGCTACGATGACGCGGTGACCAGCTCTCCGGCACGAGCGGCCCCATTCACCAGCCAGAAGACCGGACTGCGCAAGCGCGTCTAAAAAAGCAAGAAGCCAGCGAAATTAGACGGAGCCATGGAGACGGGTACACCAGCACCGGAGCAGGTAAGTGAATAACTTCTGTATGGCTCATAATTAATGCACGATGTACATTACAAAGTGCATTAATATGGCCATACAGAAGTGTATACCCCCACTTGCTTTCGCGGGACAACCCCTTTAAGGCCTCGTGTCCACGTGCCCGAACGGTTTCCCCACGCAGAATCCTGCAGCGATTTCCACCCGGCCTGCAGACATGAGACCAGAAAATAAATTATACTCACCTGTTCGGACGCTGCGGGGCTCTCCTCCGTGGCGACCAGATCTTCTTACTTCTGCACGGCGGATGTGCTCAGGGGGCCGGCGCCATGACGTCTTTTGGTTTTGTTTTGTTTTTTTTGTGTGTGTGTTTTTTTTTAACTCCTGCTTTCCTACGGCACAGAAACAGTGATGGCTGCATCTGTACCGTGGATTCCATTGGCTTCAATGGGAGCCATCCGTGCGGGAAAGCCGCACAAAAATAAAGCATGCTGTGGTTGTTTTCCCGCACTTGCGATCCGTGTCCCGGAAAAAACGGCATCCGCAGGTATTTAATTACATGCAGGTGCCCAATGATTCCCTATGGGCGTGGATCACACATGCGCGAAACGCACGCATTTTTTAAAATTACATTTTTGCTGTGGACATGAGGCCTTGAAGGCAAAATGCCTTTTTTTCCCACTTTGCCTCCCGGAAAAACACAATAAAAGTGATCCAAATAGCCATATGTACCCCAAAACTACAGCTCGTCACGCAAAAAACAAACCCTCACAGAGCCCCATCGATGGAAAAATAAAATTATAGGACTTTGAATGCAGCGATTTTAGAAAAAAAAGTAATTTCCAAAAAAAGGTTTTTGTGGAAAAAACAATTTTGGTATTGTTGCAATCGTCCCGACCCACGAAAAAAAATTGTGTCATTTATGCTGCATGATTAACGCTATAAAAAAAAAATCACAAAAAACAATGGCAGAATTGATGTGGTTTCTCTCCCTGTTATCTTTAAAAAAGAAAAATAATAATAAAAGTTTTGCAATATAGTCTTATGTACCCAAAAATGGCCCCAATGAAAACTACAGTTCGCCACACAAAATGCAAGCCCTCACACAGCCGCGTGGATGGAAAAATAGGTTATGGCTTTTGAAAAGTGGAGATGAAAATCCCCCCCAAAAAATCGTCGTCTGCTTATGCCCAAAATAGGCCATGTCCTTAAGGGGTTAATGCACCCCATGATCCTATTTGCCTTCACAGCAGCTGCCTGACATTGGTTACTCCAGCTAAGTTTACAGTTAACTAAAGTCCCCAGGGGTTATGAGCTCTTTTACGTCCTGAAGCATGCAGGCATACCGCCGCTGGCTGCTCACAAGGGCCGGACGGCGCCTCGCTCTTCTGACCAATTTACTGCTGTGCCATTACTTTATTTGGGCCCTGATGAATTGGTCATTTACCAGACTAGGGGAATGCTTTAAGCTTTAGTTAGCGACTTAGCCGGTTTTGAATCTGGCAAGTGACTTTATGAATTTAAAGCGGCTTTAATGCTCGGTGCATTAGGGTCAGTTCATTTATCATCTCCCCAGGGCTCTTAGGTATGGTACATTTATCTATTCAGGAAATACAGCATTTTTGATGCATCGAATTCGGCTGATTTCATAATACCATCCCTGTGGGTTTCATAGGGGATTTGTATAAAGTTGGATATGCTGTATAGTAAGCCATCACTGGCATTTATTTGATATTATGCAGTATATCCTACTTTTGATTGGGGATATTCACCCTTGCCTGCCCTTCACAGTGAGGAGGATTTTATGTATTTCCTCAGTTCTTCTAATTTTGATGCTACTTTGGTGTTTTCCCATGTAGGACTCAACACATTGTCTGTGACCGCAATGTCCCAATCACTGGCAGTCTATTTTTCTGTGTAACTTTGATCTACGTTTTTAGATTCTACTTGGTAAGTAGGCTATTAAAAAGAATAGAGCCCAATACCGACCCATTAAGCATCCCACTAGTATTGGTGACCCAATCAGAGTATGTACAATTAATAACCCCCCTCTGCTTTCTATCACTGAGCCAGTTACTTACCCACTTACACACATTCTCAACCAGATCGAGCATTCTCATTTTACACTCCTTGTCAAAAAAAAATCAAGCGCCTAGGAGTTGTCAGAATCGAAGGAAACTTATGTGTCTGTAATGTTGATGTAAGTGATTACAATATCAGAGCAAAAGAAGAATTCATTGCAGAAAAGCTTTTAGTACCCTGTTGAGCCACCTCTAGTTTGGATACAAGATGCAATATGGGTGGGCACGGAGGCATACAGGTTCTGTATGGTATCCTACGACATATCTGTCTACATTTGCTGTAACTGAGCCTCGAGACCATTAAGATTTCAGTTTTCCAGTTTATATCCGGATATTTGAAGTTCCCCATAATTATCTCATTGTGATGTGCTGCTGCATCTATTTGCCTCAGTAATAGATTTTCATTGGCTTCTGTTATATTTGGTGCCTATAGCAAACCCCTATGAGGATTTTATTATTGTTTTTCCTTCTCTAAATTTCTACCCATAAAGACTCCACTTGTTCATCTCATATCCTCACATATATCGTCCTGTAGTTTGGGCTTTAAACAGGACTTTACATAAAGACAAACCCCCTTCCATTTTTTACCATCCCTTCTGAACAAACTGTAACCTTGTAATTTAACCAGCCAGTCACAGCTTTCATCCAACCAGGTCTCAGTTATTCCTGCTATGTTGACGTTTTCCTGAGACATTATTACTTCCAGTTTGTCAACCTTATTAGTCAGACTTCTAGCATTAGTCACCATACAGTTTGTTTTTTTTTAGAATTTTTTGGTTTATATATATTTTTTTAAGTGTATCCTTATTAACTGTTCTGCCAGGTCTAACTATACTAACTTTGTGTAAATCAAACTTATTTTCTTCAAAAGTGGAATATTTTCTCTAACAAAGTAATATGTGAGAAAGAGGTAATCCATAAGATAATTAGCAATTCACAGGAATGAGTCTTATTTGATCACACAACACTTGGATGAAAACGTGCATGTTTCCTGTTTGATTGCTTCCCTTTGAAAATGCAGCTAATAGCAGCTTGTCCATTTCAAGGCAAGTCTTGTATATCTAGATTTTCCTCCGGCAGAGGTGCGTACACGCGAGTACTAACTAGGATAGCTGACATTTTCATGTGTTGAATGCTTACTTTTTGGGAAGTTAAGTATTGATGCGTGTCTCCTGAGACTTTGGGAACCTTTCTGATTAATTTGTATGAGTAATTCTGCCTGTCTTGTATTGATTCACATCGGTGCACTCAATCTTTACTTAACTGCCAGCAATGGAATGGAACATGACCTGAGCAATCTGTGGTAGGTGAAACAGCCCAGACTAATTAGAAGTCTCTGCTACTCCAAAGTGTGGGGTTATTTTAGATGAAGTGTTAATTCAACTGTACTGTCCAGTGCACCGAACACTAATTCCCATCTTAAATCTCGTGTGCCATGGTTTCTCCTCAGTGGTACTGAAGAAAAACAACTTTTGTTGGTGGTGGGGTTTTTTTTATTTCTTCCTTTATAATATATAAATAATTTTTTTATTTTTCCTTCTATGGGGTGTGGGTGTGTGGTACAGTACCATGGAAGACATTTAAAGTGTTTATCCCACAAGACATTTTTGTCAAAAGCCCAATACCTTCCTAACATTATTTAAATAGAATGCCTCTTGCCATGCCCAAATGAGCTTACTACTATGTGCCCCCTTCGGTGTACTTAGACTGCTACTTCTGTTGCTGAAGGTTTCTTCACTGAGCAAACAGGGTGGTCCTTCTGCTCAGCCACATGACCAGTGTTTCAGTGTTCCAAGAAGCGCCTACATCACCCCATCTGCTAACACCTCTCCCTCTATGCATTTACCAGTATTACTACTCTGCCTATGTACTGAAAGGGTTAATTGGAGTAAATTAACTCTTTGTTATTCCCCTGAGTTTTATTTATATGGTGTAAAGAGGGGAGAGGGGTTGGAGCTCTGCAAAACGTCTCTCACAGCCCTGTTAAGACCAACTGGACTGTACCTGTGCATATGAGATTGTTACTCTGGTCAGAGGAGGGTAGCTGAGCTTACTGAACACAGAGGGGAGAGAGCAGAGACAGCCCACTCTGCACATGCTTACCTATGTAAAGCAGTTACAATTATGATATATATTTAGGTACTTTTATTTTTCAAGAATCTTAAAGGGGTGGTCTCGCGAAACCAAGTGGGGTTATACACTTCCGTATGGCCATATTAATGCACTTTGTAATATACATCGTGCATTAAATATGAGCCATACAGAAGTTATTCCACTTACCTGCTCCGTTGCTAGCGTCCTCGTCTCCATGGTTCCGTCTAAATTCGCTGGCAGCTTGCTTTTTTAGACGCGCTTGCGCAGTCCGGTCTTCTCCTTTCAGCACGAGCCGCTTCAGTGTGCTCCCCGCTACAGCTCTTCTGCGCATGCGCAGACGAGCTGTCACTGCTCGGGAGCGCGCTGGAGCGGCCATTCTGTACCTTCCTCTGTTAGAGGAAGGTGCAGAGCTGCCGAGCTGTCCGGAGAAGCCGCCCAGCTGTCCCGCCGTCCAGCTGTCCTGGTAAGTGATGGGCCGGGGGGGCTGCCGCTGCGCCGGGCTGCGCCGGGGGGGGGGGCTGTCGCTGGGCCGGGGGGGGCTGTCGCTAGGCCGGGGGAACTAGCGCTGGGCCGGGGGGGGGGGGGGGGGCTGTCGCTGCGCCGGGGGAACTAGCGCTGCGCCGGGGAGGGGGGGGGGGGCTGTCGCTGCGCCGGGGGAACTAGCGCTGGGGGGGGGGCTGTCGCTGCGCCGGGGGAACTAGCGCTGGGGGGGGGGGGGCTGTCGCTGCGCCGGGGGAACTAGCGCTGGGCCGGGGGGGGGGGGGGGGCTGTCGCTGGGCCGGGGGAACTAGCGCTGGGCCGGGGGGGGGGGCTGTCGCTGCGCCGGGGGAACTAGCGCTGGGCGGGGGGGGGGGGGCTGTCGCTGCGCCGGGGGAACTAGCGCTGGGGGGGGGGGGGCTGTCGCTGCGCCGGGGGAACTAGCGCTGGGCCGGGGGGGGGGGGGCTGTCGCTGCGCCGGGGGAACTAGCGCTGGGCCGGGGGGGGGGCTGTCGCTGCGCCGGGGGAACTAGCGCTGGGCCGGGGGGGGGGGGGGGGCTGTCGCTGCGCCGGGGGAACTAGCGCTGGGCCGGGGGGGGGGCTGTCGCTGGGCCGGGGGAACTAGCGCTGGGCCGGGGGGGGGGGCTGTCGCTGGGCCGGGGGAACTAGCGCTGGGCCGGGGGGGGGGGGCTGTCGCTGGGCCGGGGGAACTAGCGCTGGGTCGGGGGGGGCTGTCGCTGGGCCGGGGGGGCTGCGCCGGTTACCTGCTGCCTGGCGGTGGGTGACTGGTCGGCCGTGTTCACTCCAGGGGTCCGGTCGGCGGCTGCGGGGTGTCTGGTTGCCATGGAGACACAGCTGGTAGCGTCTCGGGAGCGCGCACATCGGGCTACAGCAAGCGATGCGAAAAGAGCTGGCGGCCATCTTGGGAAAAAGTTTTATAAGTTGCTGAAACGCTGGAACGGTAAGTAGAAACCAGCTAGGAAAGTCATTTACAGGGGTAATTAGTAATGTATGTTTAATTAGGGGGACTGGGCAAAAAAAAAAATTCACTGCTTCCTCGAGACATCTCCTTTAAGGCTCTTTTACATAGTAACATAGTATGTAAGGCCGAATGCAGACAATGTCCATCTAGTCCAGCCTGTTTATCCTTCTGTGTTGTTGATCCAGAGGAAGGCAAAAAACCCCATGAGGCAGAAGCCAATTAGCCCATTTGGAGGAAAAATTCCTTCCCGACTTCCTAATGGCAATCAGACTAATCCCTGGATCAACCTCTAATAGTTCCTACCTGCCTGTATACCCGGATTAACAATTGACCTAAGATTTATAACCTATAATATCCTTCCTATCCAGAAAGACATCTAGTCCCCTTTTAAACTCCCCTATGGATTTTGCCATCACAACATCCTCAGGCAGAGGGTTCCACAGCCTCACTGCTCTTACAGTAAAGAACCCCTTTCTATGTTGGTGATGAAACCTGCTTTCTTTTAGACGTAGAAGATGACCCCTTGTTACCGTCGCAGTCCTGGGTATAAACAGATCATTGAAGAGATCCTTGTATTGTCCCCTCATGTACTTATACATGGTTATTTGATCACCCATTAGCCATTTTTTTTCTTGGGTAAATAGTCCTAATTTGGATAGCCTCTCTGGGTATTCCAGTCCCTTCATTCCATGTATTAGTTTAGTTGTCCTTCTTTGAACCCCCTCCAGTACTGTAACATCTTTCCTGAACACCGGTGACCAGAATTGTACGCAGTATTCCATGTGAGGCCTGACAAGTGCCTTATATAGTGGGAGGATAATGTTCTCATCCCTCGCCCGTATACCTCTTTTAATGCACCCCAAGACTTTATTAGCTTTTGCAGCAGCTGACTGGCATTGGTTACTCCAGTTTAGTCTACAATCCACTAGTACCCCCAGGTCTTTTTCCAGATCACTTTTCCCTAGCAGTACCCCATTTGGTGTATATTGGGGACATCCGTTTCTCCTGCCCACGTGCATAACCTTACATGGTCCGATCACTGTTCAGATTCTCCCGTAGTGATTGATTGCTGAACGATAATTTGTCATTCAGTTTCTGCAGGCCTAAAAATCAAATGACGATTAGCCAGTGTAAACAGGCCTTCATTCATCTGTGAGCGATCTCCTGTTTACTGTGAGTGGAGGTGGTTTGGCCGAAGATTGTTCCATCCCTCTCGCCTCCATTGAGGTGAATAATCGTTGCTCCTGTGTGAAAGCACAGTGATTGTCACTGAAGCGGCTGGCAGGAGCTGAAGCACCCAATATTCATCCCGTGTAAAAGGGCCCATAGCCAATTCATTGGTGTGTGTTAAGTGTTAAACCTTTAACCTGTATGCCATGCTCCCAAGTTGATACTATTTAGGATCTCTTGATTCTTGGGGCCCCTTCACACAAGTCTACGCACAAAAGGAAAAAAAGGAGCTTTTGCAAATGTATTTGCGCATATTACTGTACGTCCTTTTTTTGTGCTCGCATGGTCAATTCACATGGGCCCGGGACTCTGGCTCTAAAGACTGAGCCCAACAACAGAAATCCTACTGAGACCTAGAGCCTCTTGGTAGTCTTGCGTATGGGCAATAAAAAGTGATTTCAAGGGTATACATAATCTGGAACAACTATGAACACACAATGCCCTTTTTCTTGCATTTATTTTTCATACAAGCTCTCGTAAAGTTTACAAATAATTACAAGTGTTTGACTATAAATGTAGCATTTTGAAATAGTTTTGTCTGACAGGCTGGCAGTTTTTAATTTGGTTTGATTCAAATTATTAAAGGGGTTGTCCCGCGAAACAAAGTGGGGGTATACACTTCTGTATGGCCATATTAATGCACTTTGTAATGTACATTGTGCATTAATTATGAGCCATACAGAAGTTATTCACTTACCTGTTCCGTTGCTAGCGTCCTCGTCTCCATGGTGCCGTCTAATTTTCAGCGTCTAATCGCCGGATTAAACGCGCTTGCGCAGTCCGGTCTTCTTCTTTTCTGAATGGGGCCGCTTGTGCCGGAGAGCGGCTCCTCGTAGCTCCGTCACGTGCCGATTCCAGCCAATCAGGAGGCTGGAATCGGCAATGGACCGCACAGAAGACCTGCAGTCCACCGAGGGTGTACATCCCGGCGGCCATCTTCACAAGGTAAGTAAGAAGTCACCGGAGCGCGGGGATTCAGGTAAGCACTATCCGGTTTTCTTTTTTAACCCCTGCATCGGGTTTGTCTCGCGCCGAACGGGGGGGCTATTGGGAAAAAAAAAAACCCGTTTCGGCGCGGGACAACCCCTTTAAATATGAATTTTGGCTGTTTATGCACAGCCAAACAACTGGTCCAATTTGCACTAAATTTGCCACATAGGTAAAACGTACTTCTCTAGGACCTATTGTTCTTGACTTATCCGCAAACAATTGGGTGCTGAAACTTCCCAGCAGACTGAGGTATCACTACAGTCACACACAGACAGGTACATGGGTTCATTACTTCTCTCTGATTGGCTGGGACTCCTGTTGTATGTCAGGAGTTGCATACAGCCTCTGATGGGTTATGTACTGTAGTAATAAACCAGTTTGGTAAGAACAGTTATGGTTGCTCTGTAACTGCTCAGACCATGCTGACCTTCTAACCATGATGTATACTGCAGAAGTAGATGCCCATCATAGAAACAATCCCTCACTAAGCCACACATTGTCCACATGTTGTGAAACATGTTACAATGGCACAATGTATACATACAACTGTTCAAGGCTGCCATTGAGAGAATGCAGTCGGCCTTGTGGAGCTATGTCGGCTTGAATGACCAATTTGTACGCAGGTAACATCCTGGAACATTCAATGCACCAACCATCGATGAAGTTACTATAATCATGGTCAGAGATAATTCTGTTTGCCACAACCTTGTCCTGCACAAGAGACAATATGGTGCAAGGGATAAGCAAATTTCACAGGTTCTAGAATACTCTTCAGTATCCATTGTTTTCTGGGATGGTTGTCACTTTTACAAATATTCCTCACATAGTAAATGGGGTGCCATCACATGACAAAACTGTATAGTGCATTGACTTCTATGCTCCATAATGATGGTTTAGAGCTGTGAGCCTGGCACAACAGCTTGACTTTCCAAGTGTTAGTTGACGTTTATGCCAAGGAGCAATCTGAATGTCTAACTTATATCCCGAGACCTCAACCTGCTGAATGCAGTTTGTAGAACAGGACACCCAATATTCTTGGTTAACGGGTCATTCTGCCTTTCTCCTTTACCTGGTAACCAGAGTCATGTACATGAATATGTCCAAGATTGCATGACCTATGTATGCAAATATGCAATCCAGATTAGCCAGAAATTAAGATCATGCAATTCTCCAGCCAGGGCAACATTGTGTGATATGAGTTAGTTGCATGAGTCTTTCAGCTTAAACTGATCAAGTTATTGGACTTCCTCACCAAGGGTTATGTTTTTGGGGAATCCCAGAGGATTGCCACACTTGCACATTTTATTGCTGTTCAAGTAAAATATTTAGCTACACAAGATTGTTTCAATCATTAGTGCTGAAATACCCAACAAAGTGGTGGATCCTGCACACTTTCAGGCGATTACCAATCACATTATGGACCAGGTTACCCAAATCCAGGCTAAATGGACCAGGGAAAATGCCCAAAGAGATGCCTAAGACCGCCAATAGCACCAAACCCAGACCGATGGTGATGGCTACCCATTGTACTAGCATAGAAAGCCAGCCATAAGTGGTTTATCATTGATCAAAAGGGTCCAAGTGTTCACCATCAAAAATGATCAGCAGGTTGTGCATAGCCAATGTTGAAACTGACAACAGATTTGTCCCATATTTGACGCTTCATATTCAGCGTTTCTAAACAATGTATTTGATGCCCACATCAATGTGGAGTCCTGCAGCTCAGTCCTGGCAATGAAGTACATCTGCAAATATGTTTGTTTACAAAGGTTCCAATCAGTCAATTTTGCTATCAGAAATTATGAAACTGTTGCAGATGAAGTTCAATAGTATCAACATGGCTGCTACATAAGCAGCAACGAAGCTGTCTAGCAAATTCTTCGATTTTCCCATTCACAAGCAACATCCAGTGGTTCAGCATTTCTGTGTTCACTTGGAAAATGGCCAGAGAGTGTATTTTACTACTGACAATGCAGCACAAAGAGCTCATAATCCGCCTAGAACAACTCTGATGGCAGTTGTGGAAATGCAAGAATGATGCTCTGTCGAGGTTCCAACTTACTGTACTTTGACTACTACAAAGAAATCGCAAACTTAACGCACTCATTCAAGGTCAAGATGCTATTGCTACTAATCCACTCCGCAGAGTCTACACTATTCACCCCTCCCTTTGAAGAGTGCTTTTATCTTCGAATGCTGATTTGTTGTTCGAGGTCCAACATCTTTGAACCACTCATGACGGTTAATGGTTTGTTGCTCATAGAAAGAAGCATGCTTGAGACTTGGCTTGCTCAAAAATGACCCAATAGCATGATTGCCTTCAGGAAGCAGATTGCCTGTCAAAATCAGAGAGCTGTTTGCAATCGCTCTCACATGCTGCCACTCTTCCGAACCTTAAGAGATCAAGGAACAATATTAGCAACAAATGAGTGAAGATGTTCCGCACCTTGCCCAGTAGTAGGCAAATGATAACTCGCTGCCGTTGACTCCTTAAGTTTGAAAGACAAAGTCCTGCAAATAACCGGTTTATGTTTGTCAAACTTTGATTTGCAATCACCACAACAACATGGTCATCAACTAGTGAGCCTTGAATTTATCAGAGAGACAACTTACAAACTGAACCAATTGAGACAACATGTTGCTGCAAGTAAGCCAGAGCTTGACAATGTGCCAGAACAGAAGAGTTTATGAAACACTTCTTCAGGATATTGAGAGCAACTCCGGAGGCATCTGCTTCTTGGATGCTCCTGGAGGAACGAGAAAACTGGTTCTGCTCAATCTGCTCTTGCCAAGGTGGGAAGTGCTGGTGAACTTACTCTTGCAACTGCTTCATCTGGCATAGCTGTGACTCTACTGAATGGTGGCAGAACTGCTCACTTGACTTTCAAGTTGCCGTTTTATCTAACCAGGGGGGAAGCACATGGTGGTGATCTCAGATGGTGTAAATTTGTCTGGGATGAATTGGGAGGAGTGTTGCTCTTACTGACTGGGGACTTTAGGCAGACTTTGCTGATCGTGCAAAGAGGCAGGGTGGCTGATGAGCTCAATGCTTGTCTGAAAGCTTCATCACTTTGGCGTTAAGAGGCTTACACTCACTACAAACATCCATGCAGTGACACTGCGAGGGAATTTTTGCAGATGTTGCTACAGCTTGGAAGCAGCCAAGTCAATTATGCCAGTGGAAATGTCTTTCTGCCAAATTCTCCAATGTTATTCCATCAAGTACTGACTTAAACAATGTATTTCTTGGCCTTTCTAAAATATTTGTACGAAGGAGGACCATTTTACTATCCTTGGCTCTGTGAATGACCAATTTTGGCTCTCGGGAATGTGATCAATGCAAAATTTTTGAGAAGGATAACGGGACAAATTTTCACATATACTTACGTTGACGCCACTATTAATGCTGAAGATAGTGTAGAATGCCTTGTTGAGTTTTGGAATTCCACCACATCACTTAGAACTGAAAGTTAGAGCTACGATAATACTGTTTGAGAAATTTAGATGCACCACAACTTTGCAGTGGAACCCAACTCTGTGTCAAACCATGCATGCCTCATGTGATTGAGACCACTAAACTGACTGGTTGTTTTCAGAATGAGGAAGTCTTTATTCCTCGGGTCCTGCTAATCCACAGTGACGAGCATTCACCATTGCACTTTAATAGACTACAGTTTCCTGTCCAAGCTTGTTTTGCGTTGACTATAAGGCACAAAGCCAGTCCCTGAAAATTGCTGGTGTCAACTTGGAACAACCAAGCTTTTCTCATGGAAAACTATGTTGCTTGCTCTACAGTTGCCTCAGGTAGAAACCTTTACATACTTGCATTGGCGAACAAGACAGCTAATGTAGTCTAATCTAGAATATGGTCTTTCTAAAAAAAAAAAAAAAAACAAAGTTAAAAAAAATTAACGTTTTGTGCCTTTTTTTTTTTATAAATACCAATGTTACATAATTTTCAAAATTGCTGAACTGTTTAATAATTGTGTTTTTCTGTATAATTAAATAAAAAATGACTTTTAAAAATTGTATTTTGTAGTATTTAATGGGACATGTTGGCTTCATATCAGTAGCAAGCAAAATTTATTTACCACACACAGACAAACAACGAACAGTTACACGAAATAGACCTTTGCGAAGCCAGGTAGTTCTAGTTATCCATATATCACAATTAAACAGATCAGATAGCTGTTACGTTCGTGTGGGCAGTGAGCATCGGACCCACACGAATGTTACAATGGATGCTACAACACCGGGTTAAATATTCCCAATTAATACCTCTCCTTATCTTTTACAAAGGAAGATGGCCAAGACCTACCTGAGCGGGGACATCGCCTCAATAGGGGGTGGTCTTTAGATCTGTGGCCTTACTGCCCCTAGCACTCAGGCTAGGAAGCATACACATGCCACCACTGACAGGAAGAACTAGACCGAGTAAGAAAATGCACGGAGCCATAATCACACCATACAGCAGCCAATACGCAAACACTAGTAACAGATGTTAATGCTATAAATGCCAGGTATTTGTTGACATTTTGGCCAAAATATGGAAGCTAGCGGGCCATGTCACTGCCCCTGGCTATACCGCTAGTCCCTACACTAACCAGGATTCCAGACAACCAAACAAAACCACATGACACAAACCTTTCTTACAGCCACGATACATAGAACCTGCTTACACCACACAGAGCGAGAATGAGAACAGAGAAAGCTGAGCACACCCACACCTGGGAAGACACCTTTAGGCCTCCTCCACACGGGCGACAAAGTCGCATTGCTATGATGCTACAAATCGCATGTATGAGAAGCCCATGGTTTCCTATGGGCTTCTTCACACGAGATGTTTTGGAGCATGCTACAAAACGACACACAAACCTCACAGGTCCGGCGATATGCCCACGACACACGAGGTTTTGTAGCCCATGTTTCTCTATGGAGCCTTCCTCTCTGTAGCCTTCCTCACTGTTGCATCACATCGCAAAAAAACGCGGTTTGCATGCGATGCGATGCAACTTTGACAGGAGCAGATGCTACAAAGTCGCGGAATTTTGTAGCGTCGAATGCGACTTTGTAGCGCTACAAAATCGCGGTAGTGCTGCGAGAAAATCGCAATGATATCATACGGTGCAGCGATGCGATATCGCTGCGATTTCCTCACAGCGATGCGGTGTCGCCCGTGTGAAGGAGGCCTTATGTATACTGACCTAGAGTGATTGGCTGACTGGAGACACACACACATGCTCAGCCAGCTCAATCCCCCACACCCAAGCAGGAGAACTCCAGAGCACCTGTAGAACCACAGGTCTCAGGAGACAGACATGACAATAGCAATATATTTTGGGTTCTTTGCCTAAGGTCCTAAGAAAGCAACATTTTATTATAAATAATTCATGTCGTTCCCCGCGGGAAGTGGCAGAAGTCCGCCGCATTCTCCATTTCTTTTCAATGGGACTAGCGCTGCTGCCGCTGGCCCCATTGAAAAGACTGGCGATATCCCGACGTGATGCTGGTTTTTTTTCTCGCACTGCGAGACTTTTCCTTTACTCTCGCAGCGCAGTGGAGAAAAAAAGTGGGTGTTCACCCTTAAGGATACTTTTCATACACTTTTTGGTTTGTTTTGTTTTTTTAAAGTGCTTCTACAATTTTTTGAGCCAAAGCCGGATTTGGATACAGCAGGAGGATAAGTACAAGTTCTTCTTTTGTATTTCCCATTCTTACGTCCACTTTGCTTTAAAAAAAAATAAAAAATTAAAAATGCTTGAAAAACTTTATATTAAAAAAAAAAAAGCAGTTCTCAGTCTAGAAGACCCAGTGCTTCCATTATTTCTTTAAATTTAGCTTTTCCAGGATTGTTTTATTAAATATTTTGAAATTGACCATATTGGGTACCATAGCCCAAGTACTCCTAGACCGTTGTACATCTGCTATTGGATTTGCTATATTAGAATAGAATCGGATCGAGGGAAAAAAACGTCTCCTCGGATTGGCTCTTCTACCAAGTGAGAGAGAATCATAAAATATTCCTTAATGGGGAACCTTTTTTAAAGCATTTTGTTTCCTGGTGACATTAGTAATGGCTAGATCTGTTGTAATTCTGGAGATTTTTAGAACTATTGATTTATAATTTATAGTTAAATGCCCTAAACATTTCTATTTTGAGGTTGAAGAGCCAGCACACCATCAAATTTTAATTACTCTTCTAATTAGGACTATTGAAGTATTTGCATGTAAATTTGGGGGAGATTCTGGGAACATGAAAGACCTTTTTGTTTTAATCTTCATTATAAGTTGTACATGTGAAGCGTTTCAAAAAGTTTTCTTGCCGTCGTTATTCCATCTGTTCTGTCAAAATCAGCAGAGGCAAAGTGTGGAGTGACAGAATTTGCCAGCCTCTGTAATTCTGTAGCGTTCTGTAATGTAAGAGCTACTATACATGCCGGCTACATTCTTAAGAAAGTGATTGTTCATGGGATAAAAGGGAAAAATAATGTGTATATGCCTATGATTGTGAGCAATTAGCCTTCACAATTCCACAGCTCCCTTACCTGTGGCATTTAGAGAGCTGAGCCCTTTGGGCTTAATGTTGTGTATTGTTTTTTCTTCTTCTTGTCATTTCCGGGCACTTTTTATCTGCCTGTCTTGACAGTTTACCTATATGTTCTGCACAAAGAGTACACAGCAGGGGCGCGTTCTGCTCCGGGTGTGCAGTACAGAACAGTTGACCACGCATCGAGTGGGTAATAATGAGAACTACTTCTGTATCCTGTGGCGGCACTTTTGAGCGCCTACATTTGTACTGAGCCTAAAAATAGCTGAATAAGCGAGGAACAGCATGTTTCATTTTAAAATATAACCTTGTTATTGAAATTAGTTTTAATGCTTTCACAAAATAATTATTGGCTTTATGCTACTTTCTCCTCGATGCTGTTCTACACCCACCATCTCATTTGGTAACTTTTATTTATACGTATATATGTATTTCACCCTTCAAGAAAATGTAGAGATCTTTATTTTTTTTGATATATGTTTAAAATAGGCCTGTATTGTACGCTTTGAAAATAAAAATGTGAGAAATAGTCACGTTTTCAATGGATACAAACGATTAAACTTGGATCATCAGAGTTAAATATTTTTATCTTAAAAAACATTTATTTCCTTTGGAAACTTGCCAGTTTTTCAATGCTTTTGGGGGTTCATTTTTGTAAAAATAAGGACTCCTTTAATCTGGTCAGTTAGGACAATAGTTTCTTTTATCTCCAAGCAGTCTTAACTGAGGAGCAGCGTGAATAGCGAGAAGATGAATGATAAAAGTATTGTTTGTCTTTGACCTTTTGACTCTGCCACTGTAAATACTATCACTATTAAAGCCACATCAGCCAATGTAAATGATATTGACATATACGTTTATAATGGGCATTACGGCCTGATGCATCACTGGCGTGAGCGGTCACAGGACAGCAATGATGCGCCTTGAAGGCTAAGAAAGCATGACAGAAATGCCAGTGAGATCCCCACCCACATTTTCTTTCTGTCAAACCACGGATTTGTTTTATGTATAAAGGCACTTCATCTGATGACAACCGGTGACTTGGCATATACGGTGAATAACAAGTTGGCAGTTTGAGAGAACTGTAATTTGACCTACATTGTAGCGGCATATCCAATTATCGCTGCTGCAAAAGGGTCAGCTGTAACTGGACAGAAAAAATGCTGTATAGCTTTTAGGCCTCCTGCACACGGGCGGGTCAGACCCCGCATGCGGGATTCCCACAGCAGAGTTTGACTCTGTGACCCCTGCGTGACCGCCTGCACACAGGTAGGTTGGACACCGCATGTGTGGTTCCTGCAGCAGAGTTCGACCCAGTGCCAGGCCTACTTACCTTCCGGCGTCCTCTCCTATGCTGCCAATGTGCCGAGCGGCATAGTACAGGGGGCGCTGCACCATCGCTATGGCGATGACGTGGCCTCCTGTTCTGTGCCAGCTGACACGTGTGCAGTTGAGAGGTTGCAGTCACCATAGCGATGACAGGGCTCCTGCAGCCATTCCGCAATGATTGCAGAATGGCCGCAGCACGGATGGCTTCCATTGACAGCCAGGCGTGCATATCCTGGGGAAAATCACAGCATGCTGCGATTTCTTTCCCGTGAGCGGAAAATCTCAATCTGTTTCTCCTTGTCGGCAGAAATCGCGTTTTTCCATAGCATGCTATGGGCTGGATTCTTGCTCCGGATCTCGCAATGCAAATCCGCCTGTGGACAGGAGGCCTTAAGTGTAAATCCTCTTTAACCGTTCAAAAAGTATAAGTTGTGCAGACATTTCCAAAATAGCATTTGCATATGAAGCAAGCTACTGCGTTAAATCAAGTAAAAGCATGCTTCTGTAAATAACACTCTGCTGAGTGACTTTCTACAAAGCATTTTAAAACGGCACTTTGAAAAATGTGACATTAGCATTGACGTAAACTTTTCTTTACACCAAATTAATTTTGGTCATGAAATGCCATGGCACCTCGCCGTGCAACTGTTATACATCTTTTTTTTTCTTCATTATTAAATCTGTCAAACACGCAGTTTATATCAAAAAGGGGGTAGAATGAAAAAATACAAAGATGATGGTGAGAAAAAAAACCCCTATACCCAAAAGCTAAAGTGCAGCGCGGTGACTCTGACAGTACGTATCACATAGCTGTTGTCCAAAAGCTCATTTAGCCAACCGGTATCTTTCTCACTCCCACCATGTACATGCGTGCTTGGCCAAGCACACGTGTGATGAGAGGTGCCTGGAAGCCGTTTATCTCCCGAGCACAAAGGGATTGGGCCTCATGTCCACGGGCAAGGTTGAATTGTGGAATCCGCACGGATAATCCGCAGATCAATCTGGCCGTAGACATTCATTGGCTATCCGCAGGTATTTAAATACCTGCGGATGTCATTTTATCCCGGCGTGCGGGATAAAAATTGCAGCATGCTCCATTTTCTGTGGTTTCACGCACTGTGGGCTTCTATTGAACTCAGTGGAAGCCGTCCGATCTGCGGATAACGCTGTGGCTGTGCTGTGGATCCGTGGGAAAGCAGGAGATTAAAAAAAAAAAAGCACGACGCATCCGCGGTGCAGAGGAAAGAAGATCCGGCTGCGACGGAAAAGACGCTGCATTTGGACACGTGAGAAAATGTCTTTTTGGGCTTAATGGCTGCGGGACAGCTGGAAACTGCTGCAGGATCCTGCACTGGGGATCCATGTGTGCCCATGGCCACTGAGGCCTCAGGCGGTTAAAATGAGACTACCCAGTCTTTTTCTCCCTCAACATCTGCCGTTTAGGGCGTGTCCGAAGGCCGCCATACCCATTAGCTGGTACTACTGGAATTGGTGGCTTCGGACAATCTCTATGCCCAGGGTTCATTTAAGAATAGGAGTACTAGTGTGGTATAGACAAGTTTAGGAATGACGACGTCTCACTTTATAGTACTTCCATAGAGATAATGATGTCTCCTGTAGTTTGTGTACTAAGGACAGTAGAATCCAGTGCACCACCTACAGGAAAGAAAAGAATGGGTTGGGGTGACTTACAGCTATAGAATGGCAAAGAAGAACTGCCTAGTGGGATTTCACAGATGGGCAGCTCTACCAAATCTGAGATATGGTAGTGCCCAGTGCTGAACAATGTTGGCTTTCATTGGGGGTGGTGAGCTTCAGTAGCGGTGCCTTACAAGAACCATAAAAAAATCTTGGCTTATTGAGCTTGCAAAAAAATGTACTTTAAGCTCAGAAATCTACACTATGGTGCAATTTCTAACGATTTTGAGAAGTTTCTAAATGGAAAAGACTGTGTGAGGGACATTCACACCACTGCTGGACTTCCATCAGCATTCCCGACTTCCTGATCTGTTATGGGAAGAGGAAAACTGAATCCCTGTCCTAGCAGATCCGTCATATGACTGCATCACATGGTGCTGAACTAATGGGGTCCATCCGGCTTCTATCATGCCTTCTGGCATTTTCCTGGACAAAATAGGGCAGATCGAATATGGCCTTGGCACACGCAAGGGAAGTGGGACAGAAATGTGAGTTGTGTGTATTCCCAGCTGGATGCACCAGTGCTAATCTGGAATGATAGGAGGAAGACGCCATCGTTTTTCTTCCATACGTTTCTCTATTTTTCTGGCACATTTTTCTTTGCTATCCGTTATTTTGATGTCCTGTATCAGGAGCGCATATATTGGGAAGAGTTATGATGCGTGCATATAAATGATTAGGTTATACATACATTTTCATTGTGCTGCCGGGGCTTCAGCTATTATCTGCTATTTTTTATTACATGATTTACATTTTAAGAGAGATATTTTGCAGTGTGAGCTGAAATCTTTAGTGTTGTGATCTACATATTTCACAATACCCTGTTCAGTACCTGTCTGCTTATTATGTAGGGGCGTAGTTTATGATAACTGATATTATGCTGGTTTGATGGGTTCAATTATATATTCATTGCACTTCTTACATCTGAATTGTAGCTCTAATTTGTTTAACGTAAGAATATAGCACATTGTTGCAAAGGTCACCGGCATGTTGAAGAAAATGTAAATACGGTTCTGCATCATAATGCCACGGCCTCCCTCACACAGGCGCTATTGTACAAAGTTTAGCGCTGCTTTTTCAGCACAGCACTAAAAGCTGTACAACGATCCCATTCATTTTAATGGGGCTGCTCACGCAAGCGTCAAAATACAGCGTCTTCAACGCTACATTTTGACAGCATTGCATGTTCTATTTTTGGCCGTTTTCAGCACGGCGTTGCCCATTGAAATGAATGGGCAGCGGTTTCGGCGCTGCCAAAACGTGGCACAACTTGGTACCGCGCTTTTGGCAGCGCTAAACACCCTAGCTACATTGCCGGAGTAAAAAATAAAATAAAAAATCAATACTCACCTTACAGGGGATGTCGCTGTCCCCCGCAACGCTCTCGGGACTTGTCAGCTGGCCAGGGAACTTTCGCTGGTAATGGAGATTCTAAATCCCCGCCTCCAGCGAGAGATTGGCTCAGCCGGGTGTCACTCAGCCTACTCCAGCCAATCAGAGCAATCGCAGCCAGCACTGGATGCGTCCAATCACAGCCATTCATTCAAGTTCCCGCCTCCAGCAAGAGATTGCTGTGACTGGCTGAATGACAGCCAGCTGAGCCAATCACAGCAATCTGCCAGCTTCACAAGGTCCCGACAGCGGCTTCCATCTGCTTGGTAAGTATTGTTTTTTTTTATCGTCAGCCTTGGCTGCGTTTTCAACTGTGCTCAAAACACTGGCATAATGCATGCCAGCGCTGCTGAAACTGGGCGGAATCTGCAGTAAACGCAGCGTTGAAAAACGCTGCGTTTCTGCAAACGCCTGTGTGAGAGAGGCCTTACATCTTGGCCATGCCATAAGTATTACACACCAGAGGTTTGCAATAAAAAAACAAATAAAAAGCTCCTTCTGCGCTCTTTCTTCGGGGTCTTGCGATCCAAAAAAGGGAAACTGGCAAGTCTCCACAGCATGCTTGAAAAAGGCACTGATATTAGTGCCGAAACGCGTTGCAAAAGCCCTATATGTTTTTTATGTACTAAATGTACAATTAAATATACTTTATTACGTACTGTGGAGACTTGCCAGCTTCCCTTTTTTGGATCGCAAGACCCCAAAGAAAGAGCGCAAAAGGAGCTTTTTATTTGTATTTTATTGCTTTCTCCCCCATTGTTTGGTGCAACACCCACTGGGGCTTTCTTCTTCTGCTGCATCTCCTAGTTTAAGGATTTTCGGGGATCCTGCACAAAGGAACATCTTTAGTTCTATAGGCGACCGGGGATCATCGGTGCAAGTGGGTTATTTCCCCAAACCTGGGGATCCCGCTTTGCACCAGGTGAGTAAAAAAAACCCCATCTGTGTTTTTTTCGGATTTCTATGTGGTAGCGTGGATCTACATTTTGTGACACCAGAGTTTTGTTGATTTACAGAACTACCTGGTAACACATTTTGTATGTAGATAGTATCTTGGTTAATTGACACGTGAAAGCAGCCAGCATAACCGAAATGCGAAGCAACTTGAGGCTGTTGAGGAAATAAGTTGTGCCAGTGCCTTATGTCAGCAGTGCATAACCTGCAGCCCGCTATGCCATTCTCTACGGTCCCCGACCATCTGCTTACAGACAGGACTAACTGGTAGCTGCTCGGCTGTATTTCCCATGTCCGAGAAGAGAAGAATGAGAGCAAGGATGAGTAAATAGTAGTGTAAAATAGATTTGTATATAGAACTCCTAAAGATGGTCCGGAAAAGACTCATTTTCATCAACGACCTCACAAACGCCTCCTTCCGTCGTAGGTCTAATGGCGGTACGCTCTCACGTTTTAGAGATCCATTAGTGTGATTGACATGTATGGGTGCTTTTCATGCAGTGATAAGTGGCTGCATCACATCAGGCCATTTAAGTTATTAATCTCTTTACTGTAATCCAGTTCGTGTCCATGGGTAAATGCACAGCTGAGTGATAGTAATAGAACATCATTGTATGAAGCCATTGATGCAAGAATAAAGGGTAATTAAATATGACATTTCTCTGTTAGATAGAGTGAAACATGATGATTTTCCAATTGAAATCATTTATATCCAATACTCCTGTGTTTAGATATTGCTGTTACATAGTTATGGTGCCCTCTGCTGTGCTTTTAAGTCCCCCTCCGAATGCCCACCTAATATTTTCAGTCCTGGTGGACACATACTTACTAGCTTGGTCAGAGGTTAGTTTCTACAGAACTACAGACCGTTTCTACAGAGCTCCCATGCTCTGAGGCTTGAATCTCTGTGGAGATGATGCTTTCCTAACATACAACGCAATACCTCCTCCCCTTTTATTAGGTCTGTTTGTTATAAATAAGTTGTATCCTTTAGGGCTTGTATTCCAATCATGTGTGTCTAACGGAAATCATGTATTTAACGGAAATCTGCAAAGAAGGCTCCGGACAGTACTGATGTGAATAAGCCCCTTACTGACCCTCCCTGGTGACCAGCTATCTAGCCATATATCCAGACTTGGCCCTCTTTTTTTTTTTTTTTACTTCTGTTCTTTGAAATATAAGATTAGTAATCCTCTTTTAAAAAACCTTGTGTCTTTCAGGTTGATGACATTTTGGGGGAAGGCAGTGATGACAGTGATAGTGAGAAAAAGAAGTCTGTAAAAGTTAAAAAACCACCAAATACAACACAAAAGAGCTCAGAGAAAATCGCAGAAGGCAGAACGGAATCGTCTTCATCTAGTGAACAGAGCCTCTCGGACGGCACACCACGGTCAGTGCACTAACCCTTGTATGCTGCTCGTAGCACTTATTGCAGTTTAGATGTTACATGACAAGCTTTGTTGAAGATTCCTGTATACAGTTGTAAGAAAAAAAAAAGTTAGTGACTCTTTTGGAATTACCTGTTTTCTGCATTGAATTCCCATTAAAATGTCTGCTTTGCCTATAATTGGGACTTGAAAATGAACACAACCCAGCTAAACTAATAACACAAAGGTTGTACCCTTAGGCCTCATGTCCACTCAAAAAATACAAACCGCGCAGAATCTGCCGCGGATTTCCACAGCGGATTTGCTTTAAATGGCATTTTTTTTGCATGCAGATATCCGCACACATTGCTACCAAGTGATAGCAATGTTGCCGATCCGCGGCAAAATGGAGCATGCCACATTTTTTCTCCCGCGTGTGAAAAACGCAATTCTTTTACAATGCCATCCGCGGGTGCAAAAATCAATTTAATGGACCGCGGATGGCCAATGATTCCCTATGGGCAAAATCCGCTGCGGAATCCGCAATTCCATTTAGCTAGTGGACATGAGGCCTTCATGTCTTTTATTGGGCACTTTGGGGGAACATCCACAAGGCAGGGAGAAAAACTAAGTGAACCCCTGTGTTAGGCACTTCTCCAAGAGCTAGTTGACAAAAGTTGTTTCAATTGACCCCTTGGCAACTACCCCCGTACCGCGATAGGTGTGCGCAGGGTCTTTATGAAGCAGGCTCAGCAGCTGTTAACTATTTAAATGCTACTGTCAATTCTGTCCACTTAAGGAATTGGAAGCAAAAGTAAAAATAAGGCAAAGTTTCCAATAATTCTTAAAATAAACACACTTGGTATTGCCACATCCGTAAATTCCAATCTATTAACATAACGCATAATTTATCCTGCATGAAGAACGGTGTCAGAAAAAATACACAATGCTAACATTGCCCCTTCTTGGTAACCCTCTCTCCAAAAGAAGGTAAGACGAAGTCATTTAAAACTCATATACCTCAGAATGGTACTAAGGGAATGTGCAGGTCTTCCTGACAAAAGGAAGTCTCCACAAAGCTGCATCAATGCAAACATTAAAGTTATGGTGGTCAGAAGATCTTCCCACAGCTGAGAAATGTCATAAACCTTCCAGTTACTAGGGAAGCTAAATGCCTTGATTTTTGGTGGTAAACAAAAAAAAACTAATGAAAGTAATTGCTGAGACACACAGAGGCTATTAAAGAGCGTAAGTTGTCTGAAAAGTTAGGTACACTTTTTAATGTTTCTGTGATGATGTTCTATGGACAGATTAGACTAAAGTGAAACTTTTTAGCTCAAACGCACAATACTATAATTTTAGGAGAAAGACGACTGTGCATAAATGCCAAAGACTGCATCCCAACTGTGAATGCAGGCGGTTTCATGGTTTGGGGCTGCTTTGCTGCTTTAGTAGGAGGACAGCTTGTGATCATTGAGAGACCAGTGAATTGTAAGGTGTATGAAAACATTTCACAGGAGAATGTGAGGGCAAAATTCCATGATAATGCAACAATACAATGACCCGAAGCTCACTAGGACATCAACTAGATGATGGTTGAAATGGTCATGCGGTGTTATAAAATGTCCTAGTCAGAATTCTGACCATAACCCTATCGGGGTACCACCCGGAAGAGGGCGTAGCATGCAAGGCACCGCAGAAATATTGAAGAACTAAAACACATTTGCATAGAAGAAATTAAAATTTCTCCTCAGTGTTGTGCAAATCTTATTCTTCATAAGAGGCCTCGCTGACTCTTATTTTCAATTTAGTTGCAAAGTTGGACTTCTGTACACTTTTTGGTGAAAGTTCTTGTACATTGTCATGAGTTGGGTACTACGTTTAAATTACTGAGCACCGTTTTTTTACAATGTTCATAGGATGTTTTCTTTGTCTATGCCAAAGGTTGCTTACATTGCAGCAAGTAAAATGTCAAACCTTTATTTGCCGAACTGCAATTTTTCAGCCTTACTCAGTGGGGCATTTCTTTAGAAATCTAGTATTTCCAAACAGCCTTGCAATATGGGATTTGATCCTAGTATCCTGCTGTACACTTAGGGGCAGTAGCCTAGAAACAGCTGTATGTATGTGGATCTTCAGATTTGGTTTACATCCCTAGTCATATAAGAACGTCTGTTCAAAGCTCAGATATTGACTCATAGGGTAGCTGCCATTCCAATGATTGGTGCTATGGAGGATTAGTTGATCACTCATTTCCATGGATTTTTCCTGGGGGCATAGCATGTTCTACATAAGACTCCCTACACCCTTAACCCTTTTCAATCCACTGTCTGACCTCTGAAGACATTATGACTTAAGGCTGTACAGCTCCGATATTGGAAGACGTCCATATGGGTTCTCTTGCTGTATATTGCCAGCCTATCTGCTGTCGGAGCCTATCCAACATGTCACCTCATGCAGTACTGGCTTTTGCCAGTAAATAGCGCCGTTGTGTAAAGGCAGGAAAAGAGTAAGCCCCCAAGGAAAACCAGGATACAAATTGGATCGGAAAGGGTTAATATTTCTCCTTTTGGAGAGCAGCGTTTATTCCCCCTGTTTAATCAAGATACTAATTAGACTGAAATTGTAAAAATATCAAATGGGTAAACTGTATAAGGAAAATCTAATAAACAAACATACAAATACCATTTTTAAAACCCGGAAAGTAATCCTAAGGCCTTATGCACACGGCTGTGACAGGCTCTGCAAGCGGAATCCATCACGGAGCCCCTCTAAAGCCCCCGTACTTACTTAAATGTTTTGAAGCACTTTGAGGCAGATTTGACAGCTGCATTTAAAGGGTTAACAGCCTGATCCGTTGCGCGGCTTGTCGGGACTGTTGCCTGCAGGTTTCGGCTGTAGGAAACAGCTGACACCCGCGATGTATAGAGGGAGATTGCAGCGCGATGTCCCTCCATACACGTCCTGCAACGGCAAGATGTAAAAACTCGATAGGGTGGTCACTAATGGGTTATACTAATTGGCCATTTCGTATGCGCAAAAATGTGGCACCAATGCGCATGCTGTCATGTGACATGGGTCTTCGTTTAATAAAAATGCACTTCCTTATTGTTCTATTGGTGTAGGCGGTTCTATAGTCGCCAAACTGATGATAGGTTCCCTTTAACTGGACTATAATATCTGAAACACGGCTAACGAGGGAGTGTGCCACACGCTGTCCTGCCGGTAGTAATATGCGCCATCATTCAGATCATGCCCCCTTCACGATCTAGGACCCAACTGAATGAGTAAACCGCTACTTACCATATAGGAGGGTTACGTCCAAGGCCAAGCTGTCACTAAAAATGTACCTCATATATGCAACATTTCAAGCAATCCGTACTAAAGGCCAAAAGCCACTGAAGTTGCAAGTGCTGCTGTTCTATATCCAATTTATGGAATTTACTTATTTATGATTTTTTTTCACTTGTTTTTGCTTTAGAACATGGAATAAAGGTTATAAGAAAGAAATCTTGCAAAAAGGGGGTATGTTCTGCCCGTCCATGAATATTCTTGAGTCACACCGCTACTGGAAGAATCCTTCTGTTTTCCTTGGATTGCTTTTTGATTAATACATGTTTTGAGGCATTGCCCGTTTACTGAAGTGATGGTTTAATTAGAAGTACCAGTTGTGCCTCATTACTTGAGGGATAACAGTACGGTGTGCAGCTTGTATCAGTGTCATTTATTTATTTATTTTGTAGAATAAGCGATGTTTTGGAACAGTTGCACAAATCAGACAAACAGTTTTAAGACCATTTTTGGCTGTTTTTAGTTTTTCTTTTCTTTCTCTCAGCTACAAACCACTTTTATTTTCTTCCAGCAGTAGATTAGGATTCACGAATCACCCGTTCCATACGTACCCTTGGACAGTATAGGTTTCCTCCACATCGCCTATGTAATATGACCATATATAGAGCTATGAATCATCGTTGTAATCTAACCTGCTGAGTGATGTCCCCCTCCAGTGTTCTCGTTACAGCCTTCCATTAGTGATGTGGATGTCTTTGATTGTGGTATATCTATTGATGCTGGATAGTCTATTATTGCCAGAAATGCAAGAATGGGCTTTTTGAGTACATCAATCGCAAAAGTATATTAAGGTTACAAAGAATCAGGAGTAATTTCTCTGGCCAGAGGAAAGGCTTCATAGACTAGTAAATTGCACTCCTATTTAAGTGTATTACGGATGAAAAAACACAAACTCTGAACCTCCGCCTCCTGAATTTGGGTCACCGTAGGGTTTTTGGGTGGGTTCGGTTATTATGGCTGTAGTAATGGCTCCATAATAAGGCCTTATGTTAGAAATTTAGCTTGAGATCCTAGTGTTCAAGTCGCATCAGTATTCTAGGCACAATATTTGGGGCGCAGTGCTCCTTTGAAGTCGGAGATTAGTATGGAATGTTTTACTTCCTGACATTGTTGGGGACAGGAGAAGCTACAAGTGAGATCAGGAAGAACGATTGTTATGGTCATCACTCCTGCAAAGCCTCCAGTGATCCTGGTGGGGATACAGGAGGACTTGTTCTTCATGCCAACAACCCTTACTAATCTGAGACTATATGTGCCCTGTATTTGTGCAAAGTTTTTACATTTAGGAATTGTTGTATGTGCAAGGCTGTGCTTGAGTTAGGGCCCATTTACACGCAAAGATAATCGCTCAAAAGATGGCTTTTGAGTGATCATTTTGCATGAACCACTAATCGGTACTAATGCCAATTAGTAGCTTATTAATGCATGTGAGCCGTTGGGAGCAGGTGGTCTGTTCTCTGAATACATTCCCTTTGTTTTGTCGGGGGTCTGACAGCTGAGAAAATGTTTTTAGCGCTTCCCGCGGAGAACACAGCATGAAGTGCCTGCTATCAGTTCTTCTGCCAAATGATGGATTTTATGATGAACACTAAACCATCATTCGGCAGAAAAGTGAAAGATGGGCACATTTGCACGGGACGATTATCGCTGAAAAGATGGCTTTTGAGTGAATCGTTGTGTGTAAAAGGGCCCTTCATCTACGGATAGGAATTATTGTCTACTTAGACAACTTTACACTTGGGTGCAAAGTTACGTGAGGGTGCCAATGATTATGTGTTAGGTGTTATTTTCACAATGTGTCCTCTCAGAAAATGTATTGGTAGTATTCACTTTTTAGGTTTTCTAAGTACTTGATCTAATGGGGAAAAAAAAGGAAAATAAAAATTGTGCTGGCAGCAAAAGTGGTAAAAGGCTCCTATCTCAAACAGATTTTGCATGGGAAACCAATGGGACCCCAGCCTGTAATTATAAGCACAGCTCCCATTCATTTTAATGATAGAGCTGAACTTGCAGTTACGAGTGTTGGCCAATATACAGGAGTCGGAGCAGGACTTCCGCCCCAACCTTGTATCCCAGCGGCTACTGCCTAATAACCACCTTTAGGCTTGGTCCACATGGGGACCATCTGCACAGAAATTCCGCAGCTTTTACAGTAGTAGCAAAATGGATGAGATTTTGAAAATCTTGTCTACGAGCTGCAAAAATAATCCGCACAAAACGGAAGTTTTGGAAGTTGATTTGCGGTACGGAATTTAATTTTGCAGCATGCCAATTTTATCGCAGTTTCTGTTGTTGAATTCACCTCGTCTCAATGAGGGGGTGAATTCTGCACAAAAATACCTGATAAAACCCACATCAAAACTTGAACCAAATGGCGCAGTCTTTGAGCCAGACTTTGCGTTGCTGATCCACAGTGGACATTCCTCAGCAAATCAGCCCATGTGGACCTAGCCTTTAGAGTATGTTTACATCTAGCAGAAATGCTGTGGATTATCCACAGCTGAAACTTCTGCAGCAAAATCCGCAGCATTTTGGCAAATGACAGAGTCAAAATCTGCACCATCAGCAGCTGATTTCAGTAGATACTGCACTCCCACTCACCACTCTCGGCGCTTCTAGTGAGCTCAGCGTCACTGGTCAGGTGATGCGGAAAAGGCTAGCTGTGCTGCGTTAAATATAGGTTGTTGGGTGCTCGGAATATCGAAGGTGAAATAATGTCATAATAAGCCATGACTCATGAACACGCGCCCTTTTTGGTATTGGTGCCCCTTGAGGGGTGCCTCAAGCCTGAAAAGGGTGGGAAACTCTGCATTACAGTATTTTCAATGGCAGCCATTGAGATGTACGGCCTCCCATGCAGTACATGGAGGGCTCAAGTCAACCAGCATAGAGGAGGTCTTCCCTAATTGTCTTCCATATGCCGTAGTGGGCCATATGTTGGTCCTTTTATAATTGTAGATCGTGTTAACTGAAAATTAAGCTGACAGTTTCAATATGTTGCGTGGGGCTAAAATACTGACATAGTAAGATTTTGCCGGCTTCAAAGTATACAATGTGCCGAAAGCATTTATTTTTTCGGAAGTAAATTCATTTTCAAAGCTGAAAACAGCAGATAAGTAATATCTGAATATTACAAAGCAGAATTAGCTGGGAGTTGTATGGAAACCAATGTATTCGTGGATGAAGCTTTACAATACTTATCCTTGTTGCCACAAATTTTAAGGATAAGGAAGTTGAGGCTTTAGAACAGTTCTTTGCAACATTAAGAGTACGTCGACACAGGAGATATGATCTGCGATGGCAAACCTGCTATAGATCTCCCCCCCCCCCCCCTACTGCTCGATTCACTTCACACACACACACACACCCCTCCCGCTCCGCAGTGAAGATCCGCGGCACAAGTTGATATTTGACCACAGGTTATTAACGCTTGGGATTTTCCATAATGTGGATGAGATGTCTTTAAGTCTAATCCACCTTGCTTGTACGGTAATATACTGTGCCATTGTAGCAGACAATGTGCAGCGTACACACGAGATGGGAGCGCATACTCTAATGGAACTCATTATTCTTCTCTCTGGACCTAACTTTCTAAAGTCAAAATGTTCTTATAACTTTATAACAGTCAAAACCTTTCCTCTGTCTCATTCCACTAAAGCAGTAGACCTTAAACTCCTCATTTGTCAGCTTTATGCTTTTAATGCAAAGCAAAAGCAGCATAATTGGAGGGATCAAAAAGATGTCATTATGTAAAATAGATGTTAATAATCCCTTTTATTCATACAAACTAGCAGAAGTCATTTCATGCCGGGGATTAATCTTTTGTGGCTCCAATTTTAAAATGGATTGAAAGCAATGTACTGTCTGTGCATTGAGAGAATCTAGTTACATTCTAAAAACCCTCATGGAAGTATAGAAGTGGTTGCAAGAGTTGAACAGACATGCGCCCTCCTGCGGCTAGAACGAACATAATAGTGTAAAAAAAAAAAAAAAATCTCTCTTGCGGCCGCAACTGAAAAAAAAAACTAACATGCTGCTACCGGGGAATTTGCAGCAGTGGCTTCTGTCGACCTCGTCGCAACGGATTGGCCGTCCCATGAGGACGAGATGTTTCACAGATCTCATCCACATGGCTGGCTAATCCCGGGATTAGCGGCCGCATGCGGATTTGCGGCAGCAAAATTCCGGACGGAATTTCCGTGACAAATCCGCCCTGTGTGAACCCAGCCTGGGTGAATTTAAGCCTGCCTGAGATAGGCATATCTATGATGAGCGATAACTGAAGTAATGTAAGGACAGACCAGTTGGAGGGCTCTCGGAAAGAATGATCGAAGTCCGCCTTTACTGAAAATTAAAGTTCCACAACTCAATCCTAAAGCATACGATAATATGGCAACTTTGAACAGTGCGATTCATGCAAGGAACATTTATAAAGCTGAAAGTGATATATTATAAAGAAAGTGTCTTTACCTTTTACCTTCGTCATCATCTGGAACATTGCTTGATTGTGGCAGATTGCCATAGTAATCGTGTTGTTTAGTTGGCACAAGCTGTTTTTCAGAGCCTGTAATCGTATTTGTCCGCATGTACTGGGGAGAGAGTAGAGGGCAGATTATTCAGCTCCAGCGTCTTTGGAATTACATTTTGTGAGTTTTGACAAAGTTCAGGGCCCGCTGTATGCATTCTGCTGCCGCACAGGACGGAGCGCTACAGACACTTTCCATTCCATTGCTTTTAGAATGCGAAAAGGGCAGCAGGCACAAACATATCATAATTTTTGAAAATGTCCTGTTTGCATAGTGGTTCCAGCGCCTGTGTTTTCTTTACACAACTCTAATGGACTACGATCATTGCTTTATTTATCTGCTTTCACCGATGCATTCTACAATATTAATCTATTCATTCTACTTAAAACTTGAGCCGTTCAGATGAACCATTTGGCCTTTAACTGCTTTTATGTTTCTAAATCCATTCTAAAATTTGGTAACCATATACTGTACAATGCAAATAAATGGGGTATTGGCAACCCTCATTGACATACAGCGGAAAAAATGATCTAAAAAGCCCTTTACATGGGATAAGCATCACTCAAACCTCGTTTAAATGAACGGAATTGAGTGATAATCGTCCCGTGTTAATGCAAAAAAAACCTTGCTATTCGTTCACTTCTCGCATAAAAAAACGTCACTAGGTCGCGGGATTCTCGCTGCGTGTAAAAGCTTGCAATCTAGCAGTGACATCGGCGCTCATGCGGTCATTAGACACTGTCGTCCCGTCTAAACTGGACATAAGCAGTTTGTACATTATCTGGTCTAACAAGTTTCCTGGACTGTTTGCAAACTTGTAGATCTGATTAAAAAGCCAGAATGAGCATGAGGTTGTTAGTTTGTGCTTAGTCTTGTGTCGCACTTCAAGAGCAATTTAAATGTTGATTGATGATCTGTAAAATAATGCAATTTGTGGGAATGTTTGCTAGAAACGCCATTCAATATTCATAATGTTAAGTGCAGTGATTAATATTTAACTTATACTATCATAAATTTTCCATTTGTCAGTGTTATTTCAGGTTTAATGTTAATTTCAGCGGTTAGAATCTACTGCGATTTAACTTGGTATTCTTAGTTAACTATGCTATAGAGCTGAGCATCCGACTGGTGGTGTGCAGTCAGTCAGCTGCAGTTACAAGCCCCTTAACGTCTGTCATTAAAAAACGTCTGCGGGCGGTGAAGGGGTTAATGGAAATGTTTTACTGACTGTAGTCTTTTGATCCGTTTCGTAGTTTAGGTTGCTAAATATATTAAGGCAGGGTTAACTCTTTCCAATCCAATTTGTATCCTGGTTTTCCTGGGGGGCTCACTCTTTTTCTGCTGTTATACAACAGCGCTATATGCTGGCTAATGCCAGTACTGCATAAAATGACACGTTGGATAGGCTCCGACAGAAGAGAGGCTGGCAATATACAGTAAGAGAACCCTGATGGATGTCTTCCAACATCGGAGCTGTACAGCCTTAAATCATAATGTCTTCAGAGGTCAGGCAGTGGATTGGAAAGGGTTAAACTGGTTGTCTGGTTACTGGACAGCCCCCTTTTCAATAAGACCTCCAGGGGTAAAATAACAAGCGGAGATGTATCTAGCCTTCTGCGGACTCCGGATTTTAGTGCAGCAGTACCGGAGATTCCTGTGACTGCTGCAGCCAATGCGAGGGTCACCACCCGTTCTACTGAATTCACAGCAGCACAACCTGGAGCAAAACCAATAATATAGAAGTTTTATTTATAAAAGTTAAAATAGATATCCAAAATACAAAGCTAAAAACATCAAACCAACCAAATGGGAAGGAGCCAAGATCAAAGCTAGATAGAAATCACAAACAAAGATGAATAGAGATCACAAGCAATGTACATAAAGTATCTCCCAAAAAATATAACATATTAAACCTCCAGGGCATACCAGGCAGCAGTAAAATCCATAGGTGTGTTATATATTACGATTCTGAAAAATCATCTAGTGACAGGCCAGGGTTCATTATGGGGAAATATGTTCTATCACTATCCCTAACTGCAGACTGGCAGTCACGGCCTGAAAGCAGAGTAACTGTCTCGAAAGGAACAACCCCACTTATCAATGGCTAAACCCGGCAAAGTTCCTGGTAATGCCATTCATGCTACTATGGTACCAACGCGTTGCCCCATACGATAAGTTGTTGATAGCCGTTTAGTCATTCGCAACCCTAAAGGCTCCTTCCCTATATGTTTTTTGGTTTTGTACTGCTTTTTTCAGTTGTGTGATATCCATACCAGTATCAGCTTTGACAGTATCGGCCATCGTGTCCTTTGGCAGCCGGGTCATCTTTTGCCACTGATCTGTCCAAGTATTATAGATTTTCCTGATGACTCTGCTCGCATTACATGGCCAAAATCCGTGAGTCTGAGTCCGGCCACCTTCCCCTCCAGTGGTATATCGGGTCTTATATGATTCAGGACTTCTCTGTTTGTTACTCTCGCCATCCAGTGTATACGCAGCAGCTTTCGCCAGCACCACAGATCAAACGTATTAATCCTCCTTCTATCAGCTTTTTTCACAGTCCAGCTTTCACATCCATACATGCTATGGGGAATACGATGGTTTGAACTATTCTGCGTTTAGTTGCTATGCCGATATCCATACTTTTACAGATTTTGTCCATGTTTAGCATCGTGCTCCGCCCCAATGCTATCCTACGTTTTATCTCTGGCATAGATTCTCCAGCCTGGTCCATTTTTGAGCCAAGGAAGATGAAGTCTCGCACACATTCTTTGACCTTATTGTCGATTTTTATTTAAATTTGGCCATTTTTTTTTTGCAGTTGTCATAATTTGTCTTTTTAAATTCAGGTAGAGGCCCATTTTTTCACTTTCAGTTTTAATCTTCCATATCAGCTGCTTCAGACGGCTTCTGTTTCTGCAAGCAGAGTTGTGTCATCTGCATAATAGAGATTGTTGATGTTTCTGCCACCTATTTTAACCCTGATTTCCAATTCGTCTAGGTTCATTTTCCACACGATCTCTTCCGCATATAGTTTAAACAAGAAGGGTGAGAGGATGCAGCCCTGTCGGATGCCTTTGCCGATCTTAAACCAATCTGTGTCCCCATACTGTGTTCTCACAGTGGCTTCATGATTAATATAAAGTGACTAGCAATTATTAGGAAATTATAGTACCAGTGTTTCTGGTGGCACAATCAGCCACACAGCTCTGCTACATGCACGTCACACACATAGCACTACTACATACATTGTTCATTCCATACAACAAGGATCAGAAGCAGCACAGCACTGGAGATGAAGGACCTGTGATGACTAGAGATGAGCGAACACCAAAATGTTCGGGTGTTCGTTATTCGTAACGAACTTCCCGTGATGCTCGAGGGTTCGTTTCGAACAACGAACCCCATTGAAGTCAATGGGCGACCAGAACATTTTTGTATTTCGCCGATGCTCGCTAAGGTTTTCATGTGTGAAAATCTGGGCAATTCAGGAAAGTGATGGGAATGACACAGTGACGGATAGGGCAGGCGAGGGGCTACATGTTGGGCTGCATCTCAAGTTCACAGGTCCCACTATTAAGCCACAATACCGGCAAGAGTGGGCCCCCCCCCCTCCCAACAACTTTTACTTCTGAAAAGCCCTCATTAGCATGGCATACCTTTGCTAAGCACCACACTACCTCCAACAAAGCACAATCACTGCCTGCATGACACTCCACTGACACTTCTCCTGGGTTACATGCTGCCCAACCGCCCCCCCTCCCCCCCACAGCGCACACCAAAGTGTCCCTGCGCAGCCTTCAGCTGCCCTCATGCCACACCACGCTCATGTCTATTTAGAATTGCGTCTGCCATGACGAGGGACCGCAGGCACACACTGCAGAGGTTGGCACGGCTAGGCAGCGACCCTCTTTAAAAAGTGGCGGAGCGATAGCCCACAATGCTGTACAGAAGCAATGATAAATAGAATCCTGTGCCACCGCCATCAGGAGCTGCACACGTGGGCATAGCAATGGGGAACCTATGTGCCACACACTATTCATTCTGTCAAGGTGTCTGCATGCCCCAGTCAGACCGGGCTTTTTAATTCATAGACACAGGCAGGTACAACTCCCTATTGTGAAGTCCCTGTCGACCCACAGCATGGGTGGCTCCCTGGAACCCACCGGCGGTACACAGAAATATCCCATTGCATTGCCCAACACAGCTGAGGTAGTAATGTCGTGCTTAATGCAGGTGGGCTTCGGCCCACACTGCATGCCCCAGTCTGACTGGGGTTCTTTATAAGTGTACAGATGTAGTAAAAACTCCGTGTGCACCTACAGCATGGGTGGGTGCCAGGAAGCCACCGGCGGTACATAGAAATATCCCATTGCATTGCCCAACACAGCTGAGGTAGTAATGTTGTGCTTAACCCTTTCCAATCCAATTTGTATATGGTTTTCCTAGGGGGCTTACTCTTTTTCTGCTGTTATACAACGGCGCTATATGCTGGCTAAAGCCAGTACTGCATGAGCTGACACGTAGGATAGGCTCCGACAGCAGAGAGGCTGGCAATATACAGTAAGAGAACCCCGACGGACGTCTACCAACAACGGAGCTGTACAGCCTTAAACCCTAATGTCTTCACAGGTCAGACAGTGGACTGGAAAGGGTTAATGCAGGTGGGTTTCGGCCCACACTGCATGCCCCAGTCAGACTGGGGTTCTTTACAAGTGGACACATGTAGGTTTAACTCCCTGTGGACCCACTGCCTGGGTGGGTGCCAGGAAGCCACCGGCGGTACATAGAAATATCCCATTGCATTGCCCAACACAGCTGAGGTAGTAATGTCGTGCGTAATACAGGTGGGCTTCGGCCCACACTGCATGCCCCAGTCAGACGGGTTCTTTAGAAGTGTACAGAAGTATTAAAAACTCAGTGTGCACCTACAGCATGGGTGGCTCCCTGGAACCCACCGGCGGTACACAAAAATATCCCATTGCATTGCCCAACACAGCTGAGGTAGTAATGTCGTGCGTAATGCAGGTGGGCTTCGGCCCACACTGCATGCCCCAGTCAGACTGGGGTTCTTTACAAGTGGACACATGTAGGTTTAACTCCCTGTGGACCCACTGCCTGGGTGGGTGCCAGGAAGCCACCGGCGGTACATAGAAATATCCCATTGCATTGCCCAACACAGCTGAGGTAGTAATGTCGTGCGTAATACAGGTGGGCTTCAGCCCACACTGCATGCCCCAGTCAGACGGGTTCTTTAGAAGTGTACAGAAGTATTAAAAACTCAGTGTGCACCTACAGCATGGGTGGCTCCCTGGAACCCACCGGCGGTACACAAAAATATCCCATTGCATTGCCCAACACAGCTGAGGTAGTAATGTCGTGCGTAATGCAGGTGGGCTTCGGCCCACACTGCATGCCCCAGTCAGACTGGGGTTCTTTACAAGTGGACACATGTAGGTTTAACTCCCTGTGGACCCACTGCCTGGGTGGGTGCCAGGAAGCCACCGGCGGTACATAGAAATATCCCATTGCATTGCCCAACACAGCTGAGGTAGTAATGTCGTGCGTAATACAGGTGGGCTTCGGCCCACACTGCATGCCCCAGTCAGACGGGTTCTTTAGAAGTGTACAGATGTAGTAAAAACTCAGTGTGCACCTACAGCATGGGTGGCTCCCTGGAACCCACCGGCGGTACACAAAAATATCCCATTGCATTGCCCAACACAGCTGAGGTAACGTCAGCTGTAATGCAGGTGGGCTAAAAATTAATTTGATTACACTGTAGGCGAGGGCCCACAAAAATTGCTGTATCAACAGTACTAATGTACATCCCAAAAATTGGCCATGGCCAGCCAAGAGGGCAGGTGAAACCCATTAATCGCTTTGGTTAATGTGGCTTAAGTGGTAACTAGGCCTGGAGGCAGCCCAGTGTAACGAAAAATTGGTTCAAGTTAAAGTTCCAATGCTTTTAAGCGCATTGAAACTTATAAAAATTGTTCAGAAAAATTATTTGAGTGAGCCTTGTGGCCCTAAGAAAAATTGCCCGTTCAGCGTGATTACGTGAGGTTTCACGAGGAGGAGCAGGAGGAGGAGGAGGAATATTAGACACAGATTGATGAAGCACAAATGTCCCCGTTTTGGATGGTGAGAGAGAACGTAGCTTCCATCCGCGGGTGCAGCCTACGTATTGCTTACGTATCGCTGCTGTCCGCTGGTGGAGAACAGAAGTCTGGCGAAATCCAGCCTTTGTTCATCTTGATGAGTGTTAGCCTGTCGGCACTGTCGGTTGACAAGCGGCTACGCTTATCGGTGATGATTCCCCCAGCCGCACTAAACACCCTCTCCGACAACACGCTAGCCGCAGGACAAGCAAGCACCTCAAGGGCATACAGGGCTAGTTCAGGCCACGTGTCCAGCTTCGACACCCAGTAGTTGTAGGGGGCAGAGGCGTCACCAAGGATGGTCGTGCGATCCGCTACGTACTCCCTCACCATCCTTTTGCAGTGCTCCCGCCGACTCAGCCGTGACTGGGGAGCGGTGACACAGTCTTGGTGGGGAGCCATAAAGCTGGCCAGGCCCTTAAAGACTGTTGCACTGCCTGGGATGTACATGCTGCTCGATCTACGCACATCCCCTGCAACATGGCCCTCGGAACTGCGCCTTCTGCCACTAGCGCTGTCGGCTGGGAATTTTACCATCAGCTTGTCCGCAAGGGTCCTGTGGTATAGCAACACTCTCGAACCCCTTTCCTCTTCGGGAATCAGAGTGGGCAGGTTCTCCTTATACCGTGGATCGAGCAGTGTGTACACCCAGTAATCCGTAGTGGCCAGAATGCGTGCAACGCGAGGGTCACGAGAAAGGCATCCTAACATGAAGTCAGCCATGTGTGCCAGGGTACCTGTACGCAACACATGGCTGTCTTCACTAGGAAGATCACTTTCAGGATCCTCCTCCTCCTCCTCCTCCTCAGGCCATACACGCTGAAAGGATGACAGGCAATCAGCCGGTGTACCGTCAGCAGCGGGCCAAGCTGTCTCTTCCCCCTCCTCCTCATCCTCCTCATGCTCCTCCTCCTCCTCCTGTACGCGCTGAGAAATAGACAGGAGGGTGCCCTGACTATCCAGCGGCATACTGTCTTCCCCCGCCCCCGTTTCCGAGCGCAAAGCAGCTGCCTTTATGGTTTGCAGGGAATTTCTCAAGATGCATAGCAGAGGAATGGTGACGCTAATGATTGTAGCATCGCCGCTCACCACCTGGGTAGACTCCTCAAAATTACCAAGGACATGGCAGATGTCTGCCAACCAGGCCCACTCTTCTGAAAGGAATTGAGGAGGCTGACTCCCACTGCGCCGCCCATGTTGGAGTTGGTATTCGACTATAGCTCTACGCTGTTCATAGAGCCTGGCCAACATGTGGAGCGTAGAGTTCCACCGTGTGGGCACGTCGCACAGCAGTCGGTGCACTGGCAGCTTAAAGTGATGTTGCAGGGTGCGCAGGGTGGCAGCGTCCGTGTGGGACTTGCGGAAATGTGCGCAGAGCCGGCGCGCCTTTACGAGCAGGTCTGACAAGCGTGGGTAGCTTTTCAGAAACCGCTGAACCACCAAATTAAAGACGTGGGCCAGGCATGGCACGTGCGTGAGGCTGCCGAGCTGCAGAGCCGCCACCAGGTTACGGCCGTTGTCACACACGACCATGCCCGGTTGGAGGCTCAGCGGCGCAAGCCAGCGGTCGGTCTGCTGTGTCAGACCCTGCAGCAGTTCGTGGGCCGTGTGCCTCTTATCGCCTAAGCTGAGTAGTTTCAGCACGGCCTGCTGACGCTTGCCCACCGCTGTGCTGCCACACCGCGCGACACCGACTGCTGGCGACATGCTGCTGCTAACACATCTTGATTGTGAGACAGAGGAGGAGGAGGAGGAGGAGGGTGCTTTAGTGGAGGAAGCATACACCTCCGCAGATACCACCACCGAGCTGGGGCCCGCAATTCTGGGGGTGGGTAGGACGTGAGCGGTCCCAGGCTCTGACTCTGTCCCAGCCTCCACTAAATTCACCCAATGTGCCGTCAGGGAGATGTAGTGGCCCTGCCCGCCTGTGCTTGTCCACGTGTCCGTAGTTAAGTGGACCGTGGCAGTAACCGCGTTGGTGAGGGCGCGCACAATGTTGCGGGAGACGTGGTCGTGCAGGGCTGGGACGGCACATCGGGAAAAGTAGTGGCGACTGGGAACTGAGTAGCGCGGGGCCGCCGCCTCCATGATACTTTTGAAGGACTCCGTTTCCACAACCCTATACGGCAGCATCTCAAGGCTGATGAATTTTGCGATGCGGACGGTTAACGTTTGAGCGTGCGGGTGCGTGGCGGCGTACTTGCGCTTGCGCTCCAACACTTGCGCAAGCGACGGCTGAACGGTGCGCTGAACTACACTGCTGGATGGGGCCGAGGACAGCGGAGATGAGGGTGTGGGTGCAGGCCATGAGGCGGTAGTGCCTGTGTCCTGAGAGGGGGGTTGCATCTCAGTGGCAGGTTGGGGCACAGGGGGAGAGGCAGGGGTGCAAACCGGAGGCGGTGAACGGCCTTTGTCCCACCTTGCGGGGTGCTTGGCCATCATATGTCTGCGCATGGTGGTGGTGGTGAGGCTGTTGGTGTTGGCTCCCCGGCTGAGCTTTGCGCGACAAAGGTTGCACACCACTGTTCGTCGGTCGTCAGGCGTCTCTGTGAAAAACTGCCAGACCTTAGAGCACCTCGGCCTCCGCAGGGTGGCATGGCGCGAGGGGGCGCTTTGGGAAACACTTGGTGGATTATTCGGTCTGGCCCTGCCTCTACCCCTGGCCACTGCACTGCCTCTTGCAACCTGCCCTGCTGATGCCCTTGACTCCCCCTCTGAAGACCTGTCCTCCTGAGTAAGCGTTGCACACCAGGTGGGGTCAGTCACCTCATCGTCCTGCTGCTCTTCCTCCGAATCCTCTGTGCGCTGCTCCCTGGGACTTACTGCCCTTACTACTACCTCACTGCAAGACAACTGTGTCTGATCGTCATCGTCCTCCTCACCCACAGAAAGTTGTTGAGACAGTTGGCGGAAGTCCCCAGCCTCTTCCCCCGGACCCCGGGAACTTTCGAATGGTTGGGCATCAGTGACGATAAACTCCTCTGGTGGGAGAGGAACCGCTGCTGCCCAATCTAAGCAGGGGCCCGAGAACAGTTCCTGGGAGTGTTCCCGCTCCTGAGCAGGTGTCATTGTAGTGGAGTGAGGAGGCTGGGAGGAAGGAGGAGCAGCAGACAGAGGATTCGGATTGGCAGCAGTGGACGGCGCAGAACTGCGGGTAGACGATAGGTTGCTCGAAGCACTTTCTGCCATCCAGGACAGGACCTGCTCACACTGCTCATTTTCTAATAACCGTCTCCCGCGTGGACCCATTAATTGGGCGATGAATGTGGGGACGCCAGAAACGTGCCTCTCTCCTAATCGCGCAGCAGACAGCTGCGACACACCTGGATCAGGAGCTTGGCCTGTGCCCACACCCTCACTTGGCCCTCCGCGTCCTCGGCCACGTCCACGTCCACGTCCTCTAGGCTTACCCCTACCCCTCAGCATGCTGTATTACCAGTGATTAGATTTCCCAGGCAGGAAATAAATTGGCGCAAGACTGCAGGCCAAATATAATTTTTGCCCTTTTTGGAAAACGAAAGGCCCCACTGCCTCTAGTGAATGAATTATCTAAGTTTAATAACTGTGCTGTGTCCCTGCTTATGTGTCACAGAACGTGAGGGTAGCAGAGTTATTATAACTCTTGGAGAGCAGGTATTTTTTTTCCCAATTAA
Source organism: Eleutherodactylus coqui (assembly GCF_035609145.1). Taxonomy (NCBI): domain Eukaryota; kingdom Metazoa; phylum Chordata; class Amphibia; order Anura; family Eleutherodactylidae; genus Eleutherodactylus; species Eleutherodactylus coqui. The sequence goes on along the minus strand of NC_089845.1, from coordinate 59,736,495 downwards.
GGAAAGCAAATGGCGAAGCCAGCAGTAAAGCGTAGCTGGCTGCGTATGATTTAGCAATGTTTTTCACGCAGCTCACACGTGTCCACCGCCCGTAAGGACGGACAGAGGCTGGACAAATAGATTTGTTTTCAGTTTTTTCCCACCAACAGGCAGCACTGCGTATATTCAATGAACCTGAGAAGTTTAATAACTGTGCTGTGTCCCTGCTTATGTGTCACAGAACGTGAGGGTAGCAGAGTTATTATAACTCTTGGAGAGCAGGTATTTTTTTTCCCAATTAAGGAAAGCAAATGGCGAACCCAGCAGTAAAGCGTAGCTGGCTGCGTATGATTTAGCAATGTTTTTCACGCAGCTCACACGTGTCCACCGCCCGTAAGGACGGACAGAGGCTGGACAAATAGATTTGTTTTCAGTTTTTTCCCACCAACAGGCAGCACTGCGTATATTCAATGAACCTGAGAAGTTTAATAACTGTGCTGTGTCCCTGCTTATGTGTCACAGAACGTGAGGGTAGCAGAGTTATTATAACTCTTGGAGAGCAGGTATTTTTTTTCCCAATTAAGGAAAGCAAATGGCGAAGCCAGCAGTAAAGCGTAGCTGGCTGCGTATGATTTAGCAATGTTTTTCACGCAGCTCACACGTGTCCACCGCCCGTAAGGACGGACAGAGGCTGGACAAATAGATTTGTTTTCAGTTTTTTCCCACCAACAGGCAGCACTGCGTATATTCTATGAACCTGAGAAGTTTAATAACTGTGCTGTGTCCCTGCTTATGTGTCACAGAACGTGAGGGTAGCAGAGTTATTATAACTCTTGGAGAGCAGGTATTTTTTTTCCCAATTAAGGAAAGCAAATGGCGAACCCAGCAGTAAAGCGTAGCTGGCTGCGTATGATTTAGCAATGTTTTTCACGCAGCTCACACGTCTCCACAGGCGTAAGGACGGACACAGGCTGGACAAATAGATTTCTTTTCAGTTTTTTCCCACCAACAGGCAGCACTGCGTATATTCAATGAACCTGAGAAGTTTAATAACTGTGCTGTGTCCCTGCTTATGTGTCACAGAACGTGAGGGTAGCAGAGTTATTATAACTCTTGGAGAGCAGGTATTTTTTTTTCCCAATTAAGGAAAGCAAATGGCGAAGCCAGCAGTAAAGCGTAGCTGGCTGCGTATGATTTAGCAATGTTTTTCACGCAGCTCACACGTGTCCACCGCCCGTAAGGACGGACAGAGGCTGGACAAATAGATTTGTTTTCAGTTTTTTCCCACCAACAGGCAGCACTGCGTATATTCTATGAACCTGAGAAGTTTAATAACTGTGCTGTGTCCCTGCTTATGTGTCACAGAACGTGAGGGTAGCAGAGTTATTATAACTCTTGGAGAGCAGGTATTTTTTTTCCCAATTAAGGAAAGCAAATGGCGAACCCAGCAGTAAAGCGTAGCTGGCTGCGTATGATTTAGCAATGTTTTTCACGCAGCTCACACGTCTCCACAGGCGTAAGGACGGACACAGGCTGGACAAATAGATTTCTTTTCAGTTTTTTCCCACCAACAGGCAGCACTGCGTATATTCAATGAACCTGAGAAGTTTAATAACTGTGCTGTGTCCCTGCTTATGTTTCACATAAGGTGAGGGTAGCAGAGTTATTATAACTCTTGGAGAGCAGGTATTTTTTTTCCCAATTAAGGAAAGCAAATGGCGAACCCAGCAGTAAAGCGTAGCTGGCTGCGTATGATTTAGCAATGTTTTTCACGCAGCTCACACGTGTCCACCGCCCGTAAGGACGGACAGAGGCTGGACAAATAGATTTGTTTTCAGTTTTTTCCCACCAACAGGCAGCACTGCGTATATTCTATGAACCTGAGAAGTTTAATAACTGTGCTGTGTCCCTGCTTATGTGTCACAGAACGTGAGGGTAGCAGAGTTATTATAACTCTTGGAGAGCAGGTATTTTTTTTCCCAATTAAGGAAAGCAAATGGCGAACCCAGCAGTAAAGCGTAGCTGGCTGCGTATGATTTAGCAATGTTTTTCACGCAGCTCACACGTGTCCACCGCCCGTAAGGACGGACAGAGGCTGGACAAATAGATTTGTTTTCAGTTTTTTCCCACCAACAGGCAGCACTGCGTATATTCTATGAACCTGAGAAGTTTAATAACTGTGCTGTGTCCCTGCTTATGTGTCACAGAACGTGAGGGTAGCAGAGTTATTATAACTCTTGGAGAGCAGGTATTTTTTTTCCCAATTAAGGAAAGCAAATGGCGAACCCAGCAGTAAAGCGTAGCTGGCTGCGTATGATTTAGCAATGTTTTTCACGCAGCTCACACGTGTCCACCGCCCGTAAGGACGGACAGAGGCTGGACAAATAGATTTGTTTTCAGTTTTTTCCCACCAACAGGCAGCACTGCGTATATTCTATGAATAATAACTGTGTTGTGGCCCTGCCTATACAATTCTTTCCCTGCAGTATCAATGGAGGGTGGAATGCTCTGCAGAGGCGATTTTGAGAAGCCCAAAAAAAATGCAGCACAGCCAACAGCAGCCTGGACAGTACTGCACACGGATAAATATGGCCCTAGAAAGGACCGTTGAGGTTCTTGAAGGCTACACTCACTCCTAACACTCTCCCTGCCTATGCAGCACTTCTGTCCCTAATGCCAGGTGCAACGGTCTGCAGAGGCGATTTTGAGAAAAAAAAAATGCCACTGCTAACAGCAGCCAACACACAGCTATCAGTGGCCCTAATAAGGACCTTTGGGGGGTCTTGAAGCCTACACTAACTACCAATTCTTTCCCTACAGCAGCTCCGGTATAAACAGCACTGTCCCTCATCTAACTCACACCGCATCTGAGGCGAGCCGCGGGAGGGGCCGACTTTTATATTAGGCGAACACCTGATCTCGCCAGCCACTCACAGCAGGGGGGTGGTATAGGGCTTAAACGTTGCAGGGGGAAGTTGTAATGCCTTCCCTGTCTTTCAATTGGCCAGAAAAGCGCGCTAACGTCTCAGGGAAGGAAGTGAAAGTAACCAGAACACCGCATGGTGTTCGTCACGAATAACGAACATCCCGAACACCCTAATATTCGCACGAATATCAAGCTCGGACGAACGCGTTCGCTCATCTCTAGTGATGACGTCACCGCCATGCTCCACCCCTGATCACATGATGGTGACACTCATCCCGAGTGAATGACTTACATGATCCGCCCCTGATCAAATGACAGTGACGTCATCAAAGGTCCTGCATCCTTGTGAAGATTACAGGCGGACTACAAAACCACTACAGCCTCAGTTGCTATGGAATATTAATGAACACCTAGCCGGATGGACAAAGTTGTCTTTAGTAGTTTGATTTTATCAGCTTGACTAGATGTGCCGATACGCCCAGCTTTTGTAGGGCCTGCCATCGCTTGTCAAGGTTAACGCAGTCAAAGGCCTTGATGTAGTCGATGAAGCACATGTAGATGTTCTTTTAGTATTCTTGAGCTTTCTCCATGGTCCATCACAGGTTTGCAATATGGTCGCGGTGCTGCATCCTTGCCGGAATCCTGCCTGCACATCAGGGAGTGCAGCTTCAACTACTGATCTCTCTATAATTTGGAGAAGGATCGTGCTCGCATGCAGAATGAGGGCTATTGTCCGGTAGTTGGAGCAATTCTGGGAGTCGCCTTTCTTTGGTAGAGGGCTGAAGACAGATCTTTTCCAGTCCTGTGCCCATTGTGTTGATGCCTATATTGCTATGTAAAGCCCTGTAAAACATACTCTTTGAGAGGTCATTGGGGGTTAGAAGAGTTCTGCTCTTGTTCATGGACTGTGTCTGCCATTAAAGCTCAGCGTCATTGTATCCAAGGTGAAATGTTGTCCAGAAATAAGGGCATTACGACTGAATTACTTTATAATCACATGGATGATGAAAATCCTGCATAAAAGGTAATTTAACCCCCAAAACGGCCAATAATGATGAATCCTATCAGTTCAAAGCAGAAATTGGTTACCATGGACAAAGCTGTTGTCACTTGTCATAGTTCTCCTACTCCGTCCCGCTTTGTATTTGTCTTTGATGCCCATGCAGAGAATAGATTTACACAATCGTTCATTTCTTTTAACTTTCTTGGTAGATTCTTCATTTAACCCTTTCCAATTCACTGTCTGACGTCTAAAGACATTATGATTTAAGGCTCTACAGCTCCGATGTTGGAAGACGTCCGTCGGGGTTCTCTTACTGTATATTGCCAGCCTCTCTGCTGTCGGAGCCTATCCAACGTGTCACCTCATACAGTACTGGCTTTAGCCAGCATATAGGGCCGTTGTATAACGGCAGAAAGAGTAAGCCCCCTAGGAAAACCAGGATACAAATTGGATTAGAAAGGGTTAAGTTATTGTTTCCATTTATCTTCTAACATTCTTTTATACATTACATCATATAACTTGTGTTGGCAACCAATGAGCTCACGTTATTGAAGAATTACAAGGCATATGCTGCACAGCCCAGCCTCTGGATGTATAAATGGAGTAACATGTTTGTGCTCACACTGCAAGACAAATGTCTAGTTGACTTCCCTAGAATAGCTCTTGACTGTGAAGTGCACTTAACAAAGTGTTTCTCCTCCTACCATTTTAGCGTTATCAGCTTGGCCTTTGCTAACAAAACACAGAACTAGTGGAAGTAATGATATATTAGAGATCGCTACTTTCACTGGAGGAAAAAAAAAAGTTTTCATACACAGCAGACAGAATTTTCATGCAATTATATTTAATTATATCCTCCCGCTTGAAGAGCTTTGTCTTTTTGACTTCGCTGTGTTGCAATTACCAGTGTAAGAGTCTTAATTTATTGACTTAATGAGAATCCCAGGCAATGCTTTGGATAGGTAGCATTGTGAAAAGCTGTAGTTATGAGCATTTATCGCCATAGTTCTATTTAAATAATGTGGCAAAGGTCGGCACATCCAACCAATCAGGCAGACCGCTTCTGCATCGGTGTCTACATAATACTCGCAGCAGTAAGCATCTATTTGCATGATCCGCATAATGGATTAGTTAGACATCTGTAAATGTGTGTTTGCCTCGCTGATGGGAAGCCCTGACAAGTGCCTCGGAGTTGTTGGCATTATTAGATGTCTGAACAGCTCGCTGTCAGTGCCGCCTTGCAGTTTGCAGGGTAACAATTAGAAGTAACTGGAAATGGTGTAAATAGGGAACCCTTTTCTGTCTATCACTATAAAAGCTATTAAATGTATTGTCTTAATTTTTCTATAGGCTTTTTTTTTTCTACGGTACACTAAATCTATGGGATTTTCTGTCCTTTCCTGTAGTGAACACTTCAGTAAACCCATAAGATTTGGTTTTCTGCTAATATATTACAATTAACATGTGCATATAAATGTTCCTTTGCAGTTCTAGCAAGTGAAATCCAGTCTTTACAAACCAGTTTAGGCTCTGGATCTGCGGTTGTCTCTGTAGCCGGGGCCAAGAAATTGCAGTCTTTGCTACTTTGGAGAATATAGAAGAGTGCAGACATGCAAAGTATAAATAAAAGTCCTGGGGTAAATGTCCCTAGACTGGAGTTTATACTCCAATCTAAAGGTGCCTTCCTATGGGGTGTAGAATAGAGATGAGCAAGCATACTCGGTAAGGCGATATACTCGAGAGAGCATCGCCTTTTTCGAGTACCTGCTGGCTCGTCCCTGAAGATTCGGGGAGGGGGCGGTGAGGAGGAGTGGGGAGGAGAGAGAGAGATCCCTCTCCCTCCTGATCCCCTCTGCAACCCCCTGCTCATCTCAGCCACATGGAGTAGAAGAATGCTGTGCAGAACCCGTAACGTATATGAAATACATTGCGTAGTTATAGATATAGACCTACATAGGTATAATCTATATATTGAAGATTTCTCTCTTGATAGATGGATGGGTGAAAGAATTGGGCTTGTCATTTTATTTTATTTTTTTTCCGCAGACATGAAAAATACATGGCAAATAGATCGAGTACAGAGGTCACCCAGCTGCATGTGTATATAAAAAGGCAGTTTCTTGTGAATGTAACACAATTTTGTTGTTTTTGTTTGTTTGTTTTTAAATGCAATTGTGCACCTAGCCTTATGGCCCTTATATTTATGGGACGACAGTCAGCTAAACGACTGCATGAGCGCGGGCGTTACTGCCATGGTTGTGGGCGCTTGTGCAGAGTTTTAGACTGACTGTCTTCTGGGCTTCTCACTCAGCGTTCCACTTTCTATCTGAAGTGGGGAGCATTTACAAGCAGCGAGAAGCCCGCAATCCAGCAATGTTTTTTTTATGCTGACTGAAAGTCAGTGATAACGAAAAGTGAATGAATTGTAAATGGGTTTTTTTTGCATTTACCCGGAACAATTACACCGTGCAAAACAAATTTTGTAACAGATAAGCAGATGGGCGGCGTTTTTGTCTGCCTAGTAAGGTTTTTTCAATTTTGGGGAATAATGTAATCCAATTGCCGCTGTATTGTATTTTTTGGAACTATGCTGATACAGTTAACCCCTTGAGTGGCGGGTTTCTTACCCCCCTGTTAGACCCACCAGGGCAGGTTTTTTTAAATGGTCTAATTTAATTTCAGCTAATTTTCCAGTTGCGTTCCAAGAGCCATAACTTTTTCATTTTTCCATTGACACGGCCATATGAGGGCTTGTTTTTTGCGGGACAAGTTGTACTTTTTGATGGCATCATTTTGGGGTATATATAATGTATTGCATAACTTTTGTAAAAAAAATTGTAGGGAGATTGGGTGAAAAAAGAGAAATTCTGCCATTTGTTTTTTCGATTTCATTTTTACGGCGCTCAGCGTGCAGAAACACGATTCCGGCGATACCAAGTTTATACAGTTTTTTATGTTTTGTTATTTTTTGCACATTTAAAACATTTTTTTTTCTTAAAGGTTTGCTTTTGTGTCACCACATTCCAAGAGCCGTATTCATTTTATTTTCCCATTGCCAGAGCTCTAGAAGGCCTTGTTTATTGTGGGAGGAACTCCAGTCTTCATTTATCTAATTTTTTGGAACATGTAAAATTTTGATCGCTTTTTATTCCATTTTTTTTTAGAGGCAAGATGAACAAGATCTGTAATTCTGGCATGCTTTTTATTTTTATTTTTCACTGCATTCTCTGAGCAGTATAAATAATGTATTAAAGTAATTCTACAGGCCAGTACGATTATGCCAATACCAAATTGTATTAGTTTTTTTTTTTTTTTTTTCACGATTTTTTCACTTAAAAAAAAAAAAGTAATAAAAGTTTAAATCACCCTCCTTTTGCCATATCTATAATAAAAAATCTAAATCATAAAAGAAAAATACATATTTGGTATCACCGCGTCCGTAAATGTCCAATCTATTAAAGTAGTGCATTATTTACCCCGCACAGTGAATGTAGTCCGAAAAAAAAATAAAGAATGCCACAAATGCCCTTTTCAGTCACCCTGTCTCCCAGAAAAAATGCAATAAAAAGCAATCAAAAAGCCATATGTATTCTGAATTAGCACTAATGTAAACTACAGGACATCTCACATAGTCACATAGACTGCAGCATTTAAAGTGTTAACACAGTAGAGATCAGAGGTTTTCTCTGATCTCTGCTGTAAGAGCTGGTGCCTGGCTGTCCTCTGACAGCCAAGCACCAGCTCTCCCTGCCACAGAGGCCATCGGCTGGCTTCTGACAAGTCTCTATCGCAACCTGTAAACAAAGCAGTGCAGGACTTTGAATTCAGAAGCGGGAGATTGCCGGCAGATCGGCAATATCTTCCTGCTTCTGTTTTTCAAAGTCCTGCACGGGTTCTCTGTGGGACTGTGCAGGCAGAGCACAATACCACAGCTTGTGGCATTGTGCTCTGCAGCTCCCATGGAGGGGGCGGGTTGTTTCAACAAGTTGTTCAGTTTTTCGCCTGTGTTGTGATGGCGGATTCATAATCATCACTTGGCAGCTGGGAAATTTTGTTTCCTTTTCCACTTCTCAAGGCACTCATAAAAAAAACAGGTGACTAGTTTTTCCATCATGGCGAGGCACCTGATTACACGGTGCTGAGTGTTTAGTAATTTTTAGCCAAAAGCGACATGACATCCTTGCCTTATCCTCTGTATTTGGTAAATCTCGTTCCATGTAACTTTTTTTTACAAGTGCTTTGAGCAGCGGAAAAGTAGGCAAACTTGTACAGCTGCGCGCTGTAGAGGCCTTCTTCTATCTTCCCATTACAATGACCTGGAGACCTAAAGAATACAGACTTGTCAGAATGCAACGTAATATGGTCCTAGTACTGGACCTATCTGTGGTGCAGCGGGCAGTCTAAGGTATCATTTTATACTTCCTGTACTATACAAATCACATTCATTTAGTCACAGGTGAAGCCGTGACACAGAATGACTAGGAAATCGCTCAAATGAGCGAAACTGAACGATAATCGTTCAGCTTAAACGTGAGTGAGCAACAAACATGAAAGATACGCTTTTCGTTCCTCCAGTTTCGGCTAGTAATTGATTTACCTGCTAGTTACCGCTTATCACATGGGTGTATAGAGCCAGTGTAATACGCGGTAAACATACGCCCGTATGAGCCCAGCCTTAGGGTGCCAGTTACATGCATTGTACCACGTAGGATTACAGCCGACTAGTTATGTCCATATTATTAGATCAAGCGACTTCCCTGCACTTTCCAAGTGCCCTTGTATAAGTAATTGTGGGCTGCGTCTGTGATTTCTTCTAATATACAGTAATTGTACAATAATGACGCATGAGTTAAAAGAACATTTAGCTAAATTAAACCCCTCCTGTGCCAAGGCATTTACTGGATGGAAAGGAAATCTTCATTGATATATTTGTATATGCACAGACAGTAAGAGTGCTTTCTGTGGCCTCGGGTAACGCTCACGTTTTACCAGTAGTCTACAGGCTACAGCTGGACTTGCCATTGTTTCAAGTTGCAAGTCCAATCAGTGATAAATCGCAAGCATTTGTGGCTCCTGTTTATGCTTGTGTAATAGCAGTCTAATATGTTTAGTAGATGTTCATGGTCTGATCACATGCGATTCACATACGACCAGGTGAACATGCATTTACTACTAATATACACTTAATAGTCGCTTTACTACAGATATCCTTCTAGTTGCATGTCAGGCCTTCCTTGGCCTTGAGAATCACAACAGATCATCCCCCTTCACAGTTTAGACATAAATAAAATCAATTTCTTTTATTAGATAACTTTAAAAACACAGTAGACAAAAATAGGGCACTACACATAACCCTCTAGATTGTCAGAGGTATATAAATCTAAATCAAAGACAAGCGACTAGGGCTACTTAAAGGGGTTGTCCCGCGAAAGCAAGTGGGGTTATACACTTCTGTATGGCCATATTAATGCACTTTGTAATATACATCGTGCATTAATTATGAGCCATACAGAAGTTATTCACTTACCTGTTCCGTTGCTAGCGTCCTCGTCTCCATGGTGCCGTCTAATTTTCAGCGTCTAATCGCCGGATTAGACGTGCTTGCGCAGTCTGGGTCTTCTTCTTTTCTCAATGGGGCTCCGTGTAGCTCCGCCCCGTCACGTGCCGATTCCAGCCAATCAGGAGGCTGAAATCGGCAATGGACCGCACAGAAGCCCTGCGGTCCACCGAGGGAGAAGATCCCGGCGGCCATCTTCAGCCGGTAAGTAAGAAGTCACCGGAGCGCGGGGATTCAGGTAAGCGCTGTGCGGATTTTTTTTTAGGTCCCTGCATCGGGTTTGTCTCGCGCCGAACGGGGGGGCTGTTGAAAAAAAAAAAAACCCGTTTCGGCGCGGGACAACCCCTTTAATTGGTTATCACGTGCCCTTCCTTTTTGCATAAGAGGCACCGTATGAGAGACATTTCTAAAGTGAGCCGATGTAGTGGCTGTCGCTATGTCATAGAGCTCGGGTCAAGGTGAAATCAAATTTGTATCTTACGCATCTCTTCCCGTATTTTGCTATAACATGGAAGGTTTGTAGATACACAGAATATGAGCCCTTTATCTTGGCAAAGTATAACTCTTAGTCCAAGTGGAGTTCAGGTGTGTTGGGGCTCATAGTCTCTTTCTATCATATAATGTAGTGTCAGACAGTCTCATTGGTAATAGTAAGGACCCAATTCCTTTCCAATGACTGTTAGGTGGCTGCATGGACACACTAATTTGTATTTGTTATTCTTTTTGTAATCTCGATTAGAGCATTCATAGGCTCAGATTGTAATACTTTTCAATCTCTTTCAATCTCGACGCGTTTCTCCACTAGTTTAGGCGGGTCATCAGGAGATTAATTGAATATGCTGTAGTTGTAGTTATAATTTGATATCCTTTTCCAGAGTAATATTTGCTCGATTAGAACTGATACGTTACTCTGTCAGAGGTAAAATAGGCAGTAAGGGTAATTCTCATTCCTGGTATAGGATTTTTGTATTTTCAGTAGAGAACAACCTTTATAAGGCAGATCTATAGTCTATATAATTTTCAGAGACTGTAGTCTATATTAAACATACAGACTATATAGTATAGATCTACTAATTTTTGAGGGAGATAACAGTCTGTAATGAACAGATAGCTTCTCTTTGTGTTTTAGATCTAGTAGATATAGCAATATGCAATCAGCCACAAGTTTCTGTACGAATAGCAGACATAGACTGGAATTCCCAGAGTCAGATATAAGTCTGGATTGCAAAGGTTAAGTACAGGGCTGATTGTAATTGCTTTCTTGCTAACACTGCCTATTGCTGTAAAGCATTTTTCTGATCTAGAGTAGGAGCAGTAGCGCCTCTGGCCTGGATGGTAGGTCAGGGCTATCCCTATATAGGGCCTGGATAGCTGTGATTATATCACAACAGATCATCGTGGCAGAGATCTCACTAGGTGTTTAAATTGTTCTGCAGTAATATTGCCCCATGTGGTCAGGATGGCTTCTTGCAGTTGACATAAGTTAGATGAAGCTACTGATCTGCTTTGAACAGCTGCCAGGAAGGGTTCATCGATTCATGCTGCCTGCACCAAATCCTGACCCTCAGCACAAAAATCTAGAATGAGTGATGTTTTTCCACTGCAATGTGATTTAGTTTTTGTGCTGTCTTGCCTTTCTGTTTTTCTTCTGATATGTTCACATGTAGCAGATTTTGGTGCAGTTCTCTACCAAAATCCACATCACATTTTCTGCTGCGAAGTTATTGCAGACGCGCAGCAGCTTTGACCCTTTCAATTGAAGAAGTGAAGTCTTCGGTGGATCTTAGTCCACTGCGGGACAAAAACAGCAAATCTGCCACGTATTACCGCACCCTTAAACAGCAGTGTCACACAATCTGATCATGTGCTGTTATAGTCCATCCATACCACTGACGAGTCAGAGCCCCAAAGTTGTATGTGGCTGCAAGTTGTTTGACCATTCGTCAGAATAATTCTTGACATCCTCCACTGATCCCCTTTTGTCAAAGATTCAGGGGGCGCTGTGGGTGAGCGGGGGGTTACAGGGGAGTTTGGGGGGGAGAAGAGAGCGAGAGCTCCCCCCTGCTCCACCCCGCCGCCCCCCGAATCTTTTCACCTGAGTAGGCAGTTACTCGAAAAAAAGCGATGCTCGATCGAGTAATTGTCCTAAACGAGCACATTCACTCAGCTCTATTCTTTAACCATTCTTTCGAAGAACGACTTGAAGGCTTTGGGTCGTTGTCTGGCTGCATGATCCATGTACTCTTGACTTTCAGCTCATGGACCGATGTCCTGACACGTTCCTTTAGAATTTGCTGGTAGACTTCAGAATTCATTGTTCTATCAATGATGGCAACCAAATCCTTGCCCAGATGCAGCAAAGCAGGCCCAAACTGTGATACCATAACCATGTTTCATAGATGGTTTGGGGTTCTTATGGTGTAATGCGGTGTTTTTCTTTCTCCAAATCTAACACTTTAAGCAAAAAGCTCTATTTTGCCCTCATTTTTCCACAAAACATTGTTCCATTAGCCTCCTGGCTTGTGCAGGTGATCTTTACTGAACTGCAGATGGGCAGCAATGTTCTTTTTGGAGAGCATCGGCTTTCTCCTTGCATTCTTGCCATGCACACCATTGTTGTTCAGTGTCCTCTTGTTGGTGGACTCATGAACATTAACCTTCGTGTGGTACTTGATTGTCATCCCATTGATTTAAAACACCTCACTCTAATTTTACTTTCAAATGATCTGCTAATCATAAAGGTTCACATACTTTTGCCACTATCAGATGTGATATTGGATCATTTTCCTTAATAAGTAAATGACCAAGTCTAATATTACTCATTTGTTTGATTCGGTTCTCGATCTACTTTTAGGACTTGTATGAAAATAAGATGTAACTTTAGGTCAAACATAAGTAGAAATACGTAAAATTCTGAAGGGTTCACAAATTTTGAAGCTCCACTGTATATTCACTGAATGGCTAAAAGCACAAATAGTTTGCAGTGAGAAGGAAAAGGCAGACTGACTCAGTGTTGACTAATTGGATTCCTGCTGCAAATGTTAATTGGAATGGTAATTAAAGTGTTCACAGTGCACCTTGCTTTTGATTTGAGCAAGCAGCATCCTCCTGCTGTAGATTGTCCACACGGTTTTACCTGGAAGACCATCAAACATTAACATTAATTGGATTTAATAACGGCAGTCACCCTTCATTTCCTTTGTACCACTTGCTTAATTTCAGTATCTGCAGTGAAGAAGAATCTCTTTCCATTAACCTCATACGTGTTTTTTTGTTTTGGTCACAAGTATGAGCCTCCAGGGCATCGCCATCGCAGTGGTGTGATAAAGCACTTGTCCCTTTTATGACATATTTGTCACATTGAGTGATTTGTGATAAAATGTATTAACGCAAAGGGAAAAATGCACACAACCACAATAATTGAGCAGAAACTGTTAGGAACACGGCTATCAAACACTCAGTAAACTTTGAAGGGGTTGTCTCGCCAAAAAAAGATAATTTGTGGGAGTAGAACCACTGCGACCTCCCCCCACCCCCATCCCATCCCCACACACAGTCACAAGAAGAGGAGTCCTGAATGGATTGCAGGTCAAACATGTATTCTGCCACTGATGGACTGATGGAGATCAACAGCTCTGCTACCTCTGTCAGTCCCATTGATATGAATAGAGTAGTGGTGCACATGCTCAACTGACGCGTTCTTCAGCTGCAACAACGGTAAATTCCGACGACTGCATCTAAATAGCCCGATCTGAGGTCCAGAATGGCTTACCGCAGTGAGATCTCGAGGTATTGTCATGGCAGCCAAGGGCCTTCTGAAGGATCCCAGGGCTGCCACATGTTTCTGCCTAATAAAACATGTCTGTGGCACATCCTAATACAATGCCTACAGAAATACCATACACTGCAATAGCAGAAGCATTGCAATATATGGTATAAGCGGTCAAGCAATCACTAATTCAAGTAAAAAGTAAATCTACATGAAAAAAACTTATTGCAGTAAAACATAAAGGTTACTAAAAGTAAAAAAAAAAATCTAATAAAAAACAAAACATGGTTGCTATTGCTGCATCCACAAGAGTTCAATCTATCCAAAAATATGCATTATCTCACAAGGTGAATGTTGTAAGAATTACACTTTTTTTGTCATCCTGTTTTCAAGAAAAATGTAATAAAACGCAATCAAAAAGTTCTATTCACTCCAGAATTGTATCAATAGAAACCACAAGTCAGGGTGCATTCGCACGAATGTGTGCCGTACATAGGTGCGCACAAAAGTGCGCACCCACATATGTGCACAAACACGCGTGAATGCAGGTCCATGTCCATTGCCTTCAATAGGGCCGCTGCTGCTGCCGACACCCTATTGCAAGCAATGGGCTGCCAGCAACCCCTATAGTGATTTTTCGGGGAAGAGCTTTAAATATAAGCCCTTCCCTGAAAATCATCCCTGTTTGTGTAACAAAATTTAAAAAAAAAATAAATATATATATATATATATATATATATATATATATATATATATATATATATAAAATATACACTCACCTCTCCACTACTGTCGTGTAAATATTCCCCACGGGAAGTCCCTTTGTCACTGAACACTGTGACAGCACTGTCACAGTGATCAGTACCAAGGGGACTCCCAGCGGGGAGTAAAGAATCCCCTGCCACAGCTGTCACAGTGATGTTCTCCCATTGCTTTCAATGGGACCGGTACTTCTACAGTCTCATTAAAAGCAATGGGCTGCTGCAAGCCCTGCAGGAATTTTCGGGGAAGGACTTTAAAAATAAGCCCATCCCTGAAAATCATCCCTAGAATGTGTTAAAAATAAAATTAAAAAAATTATACTCACCTCGCCGCAGCTGCCGGGGCTCAGACGCGTCCTTCCTGTCTTCTCCCTGGACTGCTTTGAAGCTTTCAGCAGCTGGGGATTTAAAATCCCTGCCTGCTGAAAGGGCTGTATCTGATTGGCTGAGCGCTCAGCCACTCACAGGCAGCTTTCAGCCATTTATTGAATGACAGCTGAGTGCTGCCTGTGATTGGTCACCGCACTCAGCCAATCACAGGCAGCGTTTAGCCATTCAAAAAAATTCAATTAATGGCCAGTGTTCAGTGACAAGGGGACTCCCTGCTGGGGAATATTGATGTGCACCACGGACCTATGGTGCACGCATGTCCTATGTTTTGCAGGTGCGTGTTTGCACGCCTGTAAAACACGGACATGTGAACAACCATAGGGAACCCATGTTTCTATTTGGAGCATGTTTTTGTACGCACAACTGTACGCACATAAACACGCTCGTGTGAATACACCCTCCACCCACATAAAATTCAATGAATTGGCAAGCACTGCCTGTGATTGGCTGAGTGCTGTGACCAATCACAGGCAGCACTCAGCTGTCATTCCATGAATGGCTAAGAGCTGCCTTTGATTGGCTGAGGGCTCAGCCTTTCAGATACAGCCCTTTCCCGCCACTGCGGGAATCTTGCATGCGGGTCCGACCCGCTACGCGTGCAGGGGGCCTTATAGTACAAAAATGTAAACAGCAGGGATGACATTGTTTCTGTTTTCGCACTCTCTTTATGTACTGCACCTATTATATTTACTTCTCTTTTGAAGTAGATATTAAGAACTAGATGATTACAGAAAAGTATCGCTGACTTTTGAAGTTCACAACATAATTGTGCTGACTCCATATGTTTTTTTTACTGAATTAGCAGGCTTGGGTTGATTTGTGTTAAATTACCCAAAAGGGGACATTTCTGTTTGGCAGGATATCCTCTTGATTTGCTTTCGCTTTGGTTGATTGACTTTTAATAAACCATTTACCATTTGAAGATTCCAGGCAACGGCTACCTTGAGTGAAAGCGTTTTAATACCAATTTGCTACTGCTGACGGATGTAAAATAGTTTACTGTTCTATTTAGATAATTATCAGTATGGTTAAACTTTCAGAAATGATGGGAAAGATAGTATTCTTTTACATAGATGCTATTTAATTGGAAGTTGGTTGCTTGTGGTATGTATAAAGTGTTTTTGCCATTTTTATCATATTACTGCAAATATGGATAACATGGAGAATTTCCTTTAACCATGTGGCATTCTTGACACTGACATACATTCCATTGAACCATTTGGATGTTATGTGGATAGCCACTTAAATCGAAATATTTCAGTTTTCTTAGTGGCAATTAGACTACTGACCGTAGTCTGACACATCACTGCAGTCACTTGTCAACTTCGCTGTTTAGACTGGGACACAGTTAGCAGAGAGAGATTTAATGAAGTTCTATTATGCTGCAGGAGTTCTCCAGTCTGACTCCTAGGTCTGGGGGAAGGTGGCTGGAGTCTTTAATAGTCTATGAAATCAATTACCGTATATACTCGAGTATTAGCCGACCCGAATATAAGCCGAGACTATAAGTTTCACCACAAAAAACTGGGGAAACGTATTGACTCGAGTATAAGCCGAGCTATACTCGAGTATATAATGGGTAATAAAAAAAACCCTCCATACTCACCTCCCAGCCGGTGTCTGTCTGTGCAACAAGCTGCTTGAATTCTCCCCGCTGTCATCCTCCGCCGTCCTCTCTGCTCGGCTCTGTCAGCGCTGTGATTGGATTGAGCACCAGCCAATCACAGCCGGCGCTCTATCCAATCACAGGACTTACTTACACAGCGCTGATGGCAGGGGATTTGAAAGCTGAGCAGGGAGATGACCGGGCGGAGAATTCTAAAGCAGCCTGATTGGCTGTGAATGATCGAGTGCCCACTGTGATTGGCTGGCGCTCGATCCAATCACAGCTCTTACTTACACAGCGCTGACTGCAGGGGATAACAGAGCAGAGAGATCGGCGGGGGATGACAGCGGAGAGAATTCAAGCAGCCTGCTGCACCACCACCGGAGACGCAAATGCCGGCTTGGAGGTGAGTATCTAGGTTTTTTTTTTTATAACCCTTCACTGGCTCGAGTATAAGCCGAGGGGGGCTTTTTCAGCACAAAAAAATGTGCTGAGAAACTAGGCTTATACTCAAGTATATACAGTAACTCCCATCTACTGCAGTTGCCATAAAGCACACTCTCTGCTGAAAAGCCTTAACCCTGTGGTAGCAATGCCATTTTTGGTTTTTTTCCCCACACTTTCAAAAAAATCATAGCCTAAGTATTCCATAGTTTTTTTGCAGCGCCAGTTGTTTTTCTAAATCGTACCACTTAATATAGCACATAATGTTTTGAAAAACTTTCAAAAATTTCTGAGTGTCATTTCACCATTTTTGGGGGCTTTTTTGTTGTTACTGCTTACAAAACAAGGTAAAAATGGCAGGCTAACTTTATTCTGTGAATGAGTACTGTTACAACCACGCCAATTTTTATACTGCTTTAAAAAAATAGCTTTCCATCACCTCATTCTGACACCCATAACTTAATTTCTCCATCAATAGAGATACGTGAGGGCTTGTTTTTTGTGGGACGAACTGTAGTTTCTAATGAAACATACAATCTTTAATCACTTTTTATTAAAATGGGCTCATGTGTTTAGCACCTGTATACACAATAACTGTGCTACCAATGGGAAGTTATTAAATAAAGTGTTCTAGCAACAAGAGTACACATAAGAATACTGTGCCCTAGTACAGGTACCAATTCCTGTACCATATCAACATCTAAGTACAAATAATCCTTAGACGTGGATATCACTCTTTCACCTTCTGGAGTTCTATCCTCTCTCATTTGTATGAGCGGCAGCTATCTCTAAAAATCTATCCGAGAGATACGTTGTCTTACATATATCCATAAGGGCCTATTCTTTGCTTATATGTTACCTGTCCTTTTTACGTATTGTCTATAAGTGTTATATGTGAGCCCACAATTTTAGAAATTTTCAATAAATGTCATTATATTTTAATCTATATCTGTGAAGGGTTTCAGTTAAATTTATATAGATCTCTATACCACTGTGATTTGCCTGTGATAAGTGTTCTGCACCGAACTAGAAGTGTAAGCCTATTTATTAGACTTAGTGATTTGTGTGAAAAGCGCAGGATTTTAATAATGTGTAGGTTGTGGCATTAAAAATGTAAGAAAAATATCTAAAATTCTTGAAATGTGTTTTAACATTAAAAAATAGGAACTAAGTCAGAATCTGAAGTTTGCACCTTTGAACGCCATTTGCTTCATTCATATGACTGGTTCTTTTCAAATACAGTTTTTGGGTATTCAAACAGAACTCCCTTCTGTAAAGTTAATAAAGGTGCATTTAGATACAAAGATGATCGCTCGAAAGATGGCTTTTGAATGATCATTTTGCATAATCTACTAATTGGTACTAATGCCAATTAGTAGCTTGTGAGACCCTGGGAGCTGAATTGATTCAGAGAACCACCCGCTGTTCTCTGAATAAATTCTCCTTGTTCTACCAGCGGGGCTGACAGCTGAGAACAGCTGAGACAATGCAATCAGCTGTTATCAGCGGTCTCCGGGGCAGAGCACAGCATGCTGTCCGTCTTATCAGTTGCTCTGCTGAATGACGGATTTCAAGCTGAACTGACATCCATTGTTCGTCAGAAAACTGGAAGACTGGCACATTTACATTCAACGATTATTGCTCAAAAGATGGCTTTTGAGTGATAATCGTTGTGTCTAAATTGGCCTTAAGCCTGGCTTGCTTTCCATATGCCTCCTTTGTAATCAAAATACTTGATAAACAATTATTAATGCCATCATTTTATCTGTTTTCTATAGAGGCCAGAAGAGAAAATTGGATGCGGATGACGATGAAGATGATGCTGATGAAGAGGAGTCGAGTAACGAAGAGGGAAGTAGCTCTGAGGCAGATGAAATGGCAGCCGCAATTGAAGCGGAGCTCAATGACTTCATATAACACATCTGCCAATAGGGAAACCTTAGGAACGTTTGTAATTGCACACGTAACCGAACTGAATTGTTGTGTTGCTACTTCAGTTTCAATGTCTGTATGTTTTGTTTTGTTCTCTTCAGTTTCTCTTGACAATAGCATATTTGTATATTTTGCTGGGGACACAACTTGTTTTACACATTTTGAGATAGTTATTTTAAGGGTGTTTTACATAAGGAACTGTTTCATTTTCTCAAAGGCAAAGGAAAACGAGTATTAACGCGGGAAATTTGTGCTATGCCAAAGACATAAAATGCTTTTGTCAAAGCTTTATAGATTTTTGAAAGTTTTTTGGTTATTTGTTTTTTAGTTTTGTTTTGTTTTGTTTTTCTTTTGTTTCTTTTTTTTTTTTTTACTCTTTTGTGTGTCAGTCTCCTGCTTTTCTGATGGTAGTTTGAAAAATAGAGCAAGAACAGTCCACTTGCTGCAGAAGATCCATCACAAGGAAGGAAAACAGTTCTTTCCTTATATACCGAAATAAAACATTTTTTTAAACATATACAATATATATATATATTTGTATAGATGTAGAAAATGTGATATGAGAAAATTGTAAAACTTGACTTGTCACTTGCCTCTTAACTATTCACACTGACTAAATCTCCTGTTTTTACACGTTCCTCTGTGCATTCATTTGGATTTGCTATAAAGGCGGTGTTTAGATTTTTTTAACCTTGGCTCTGTTCTGGTGCTGCGGTTCAGGGCTGCTGTGAACTGCGACAGGGAAATTATTCATTGGACGTTCTTTAGGCAGAGCAAATTGTTGCTATAGCTTAACATGCAATAGGATTTTATTCAATTGAGAGGACTAATGTAAAGTTTTTGTATATTCTATTTCATATTTGACCCACAAAACAGATTTTCTTTCATTTAATAAAACAGATCAATTTTGTAGATGTTTGTGTCTGTAACATTTTGTTTTACGTCAGACCACACAATTCTTTCTTATTGGCAATAAAGAATGCGGTAAGTGGTTGTAAAGTGAGAAAGATGCTTTTTGTGCCTGCGTAGGCTCTTAAATCTGGTACAGCTTGCTCCTAATAATTTTTTTTTTTTTTTTTTTTACGTCTTCATGTCAGTAGGCATTGTCATTTCAAACCTTTCATAAATCAATAGTCCAAGCAAACATATGAAACTGTGGTCAGAGACATAAATGCTTCTTTCTCTACCCTTTCTGCTTCTTTCCTCCTCCCTTTCCTAAGAGGTTCACTCACCGAATTCACTGGTAGGTCTGTCTTGAGAGATAAGACAGACGATCAGCTCACTGAGGAGCCAGATTACGTGCTGCCCATGGTTGCCTGCACATGGGCGGATTTGAATTGCGGAATCCAGAGTGGGCGTCCTTTTCCGGATTCCGCAGCGAATACCGCCCATAGCATGCTATGGCAATACGTGATTTCATGTCTACGAGCAGAAATCGATTGTAATTTTCCGCTCACGGAGGAGAAATCGCAGCATGCTGCGATTATGTGCGGGCCCTGCATGTATGTCTTCCATCGAAGCCAATGGAAGCAGTCCGTGCCGTGGCCCTTCCGCTATCATCATTGCAGAAAGGTCACGGGATCCATGTCATTGCCTAGTGACAGCGTGGCTGGCACATCCGCAGAACAGAATAGAAGACGCTGGACAGGTTCGCAGGGCTGACCGGCTGGGCACAGGGTTTCGATTCCGCATGCGGAAACCGACCTGTCCGTGTGCAGGCGGCCTATGGAGGGGAGGGAGAAGCAGCAGACAGGAACAGACTGTGAGATGCTGGGTATTTAAAGGGAACCTGTTACATAATAACAGCACCATAAACTCTGTTAGGGGAGGTGATGGGGAGCCGGGTGATGTGTTTTTATACTCATTTTCCCAATACCGTGCTGTCACCTATTGAAGATCGCGCACCACATGAAAATTGGACTCTTCTCAGATTGCTTTGTATGCGTTTTCCTACACAGAGGAGATCTGACCTGAAAACCTTCATCCATGAGATTGGGAAGCCTTCCACATACTATTTGGCCAATTTGAAATTTTTTTTATGTTTTACTTTGAGCAATGGCTTTTTTCCTGGTTATTTTTTTATAAAGTCCCACCCAGTGAACTCTTATGACTTATAGTGGTCCTATGAACAGATGTTTCTATCTCCACTTTGGACCTTTAGAGCTGTTTCAGAGTTATTGTTTGTGCCTTTGTTGAATCTCTGATTAGTGGCCTCCTTGACCGGTCTGCTCTTTCTTTCCATTCTGTTATAATGGACTTAATCGTACTCTGCGGGATCTTCAAGGTTTTGGATATTTCCTTTTTTTTTATAACCCAACCTTTATATAATCTTCTCCAGAGCTTTATCTCTGACCTGTTTGGAGGGCTCCTTGATCTTCATGTTTGTATAGTGATGGTGCAGTCTCTGGGGACCTTTCAGAACAGATAGTATTTATACTAACATCATGTGATGCTCTGCACAGGGAGGCTTTCAACTAGTTATGAGTTATGAAGTTAATTGGTTGGATCAGACCTTATTTGGGGCTTCATAGCAAAGGATGTAAATATATATTCACTCAGAACTTTTTCGTTTTCATTCTTTTCTGTCCACTGTAACAATATGGATTATTGTCAGGTCCTTAAGACAAAATCTAAATTTAAAATCCATTTAATTCCATTTCATAATGCAAGGTAAAATACCAAGGGGGTGAATATTTTCGCAAGGCACTGTAGGTAAAAGTGACAGACACCAGAAGTATCAGAAATCTTCTGTGGTTACAAAAATGGGAGCAAGTGAAGTTCAATAAATTGGAATTGGGAGAGAGAACAGTAGTTAGGAAAGAGTTTAATCCATATCAAAGTAGTCAATAATTAAATTAAGACTGCTATTCGGGTATAAAGACAAGGTGTGGAGGATCTACTGAACTCAAAAGGAGTAGCAATTATTTTGTGCCACCCGTGTATATAAAGTATGAGAAAAATGACAGGAGTAAATATCCCGTTGCTATTCATAAGAAAGTTTCACAGATTAGTGAAAGTGTTTTATGAAGGTTTTCAAGTCATGTTTCAGCGTGTTGATACATAGAGGGAGTAAGCAGAAATAAGTTTCCAATCCTTACTAACAAATAGAAAAGATCTTCCCAAATATAGCGGAAATCGGTTTTGAAACGCAACCTACTCAATTTCATGCATATTACCCAGTTTTCCAAAGTGCACATTTTTTTTGGTTTATCGCAAATTTACTACACTATCTCACTGGGGCCTCTTTCCCCACACGCGTAGATCGGCCCGCCGTTTTCATGGTCGGATTCCAATGCATCAGATCACATGACTGTATTCCCGAGACGTAAAAACGCCCTGCCGGCCAATATAGCGCCAGGCGGTTTTACGTTGGGCCCAAAAGATAGTCCTGGAGCTATAGAAGACGATGACCGTGGCCAGAGAGGGGAGGTGGGAGGGAGTTTTTGCGCGCCCCTTTACTATTTTTAACTCTCACATCGTAGCGTATGCCGGCTGTGAAACCGGCGGCTGATATACGCTAGTGGGAACAAAGCCTGGGTTTTAGGTCTCTTTCATACGGGCTACAAAACCCATGTATGTGAAGCCTATGGTTTCCAATGGGTTATTTCTAGAGATGAGCGAGTACACTCGCTAAAGGCAATTGCTTGAGCAAGCATTGCCTTTAGCGAGTACCTGCGCGCTCGAGATGAAAAGTACGGTTGTCGGGGGCGGGCAGGGAGCTGCAGGGGAGAGCGGAACGGAGGGGAGATCTCTTTCTCCCTCCACCCCCGCTCCCTCCTGCTGACAGCCGCTACTCACCGCTCCCCCGCGCCGGCACCCGAACCTTTCATCTCGAGCGGGCAGGTACTCGATAAAGGCAATGCTCGCTCGAGCAATTGCCTTTACCGAGTATACTCGCTCATCTCTAGTTCTTTCACATGAGTGATGTTTTAAAGCCTGAAGGAACCCATTGGAAACAATGGGCTTCACATACATGCATTTTGTAGCAATGATTTTGTAGTGAGATTTTGTAGCCCGTGTGAAAAAGGTCTTAAGGCCATATCTTACTGCCTAAGTCTACACCCAGTTTGCTCTCTAAACCATGTAATAAACTAAATTCACTTCCGCAGGCAACAAAACCTACAATATACATTTGTTAGGGAAATATTAGCTAATTTATGTTTTCAGGTATCCAAATTAATAGTTAAGTGCTCGAGCATTGAAGAAGCTTACAGATCGCACACGCATTGGATGTGATTGGAAATCATCTCCCCCTTTTTAACGTTGCTTGATATCCTTGTACTTCATTTTTTAATTTTCTCCCCTCAACCAGCTGCTTAGCAGTTTTCCGGATAACCCCCTGTTCAGTGCCGTTACTGTTAGGGGGGTCACAAGGGGACCTGTCAGCTGATGCTGTCTGCTTCCCAATCAGTTGAACATGCGAGTATACTCGGAGGAGATCAATGGACACCACACCGTATGTGCTAACCAAAGAAATGCCTGTTTAATCCACAATGTATTCAATCTTTATACATTTCTACGAAGCGAGTGGCTTTATGCCAGATACAATTAAAATGAATAAGCACTAGAGATGAGCGAACGTACTCGTCCGAGCTTGATATTTGTGCGAATATCAGGGTGTTCGGGATGCTCGTTACTCGTAACGAGTACCACGCGGTGTTCCGGTTACTTTCAGTTTCCTCTCTGAGACGTTAGCGCGCTTTTCTGGCCAATTGAAAGACAGGGAAGGCATTACAACTTCCCCCTGTGACGTTCAAACCCTATACCACCCCCCTGCTGTGAGTGGCTGGGGCGATCAGATGTCACCCGAGTATAAAAATCGGCCCCTCCCGCGGCTCGGCTCAGATGCCTTGTGAGTTAGCTGAGGGACAGTGGTATCGTGCTGGAGCTGCTGTAGGGAGAGCGTTAGGAGTTACTGTAGGCTTCAAGAACCCCAACGGTCCTTCTCAGGGCCACATCTAATAGTGTGCAGTACTGTGTTAGCACTGTAATTTTTTTTTTTTTTTTCTCAAAACCGGCTGTGCAGACCATTGCACCCGGCATTAATACTACAGGGATAGAATTGTGTAGGCAGGGCCAGAAGACATACATTATTCATTGAATAGACGCAGTGTGGCTTGTCCTTTGAAAAACAAGGGAAAAAATTCTATTTCGCCTGCCTCTGACAGTCCTCAGGGCTCTGGGTACGTGTGTGCTGCGTGCAGAACGTTAAAAATAATCAGACGCAGCCAGCTACGTTTTACTGCAGGCTTGCGCCAATTTTTTCCTGCATGGGAAATCCCTGATCTACTGTAGCGAATAGCTTTGCATCACTGCAGTTCTCTGACACATTTGCAGGGCCACAACACAGTTATTAAACTTAGTAGTATTCATTGAATACACGCAGTGTGGCTTGTCCTTTTGAAAAACAATGGGAAAAAATTCTATTTTGGCTGCAGGCTTGCGCCAATTTTTTTCCTGGCTTGGAAATCACTGGTAATACAGCATGCTGAGGGTTAGGGGTAGGCCTAGAGGACGTGGACGCGGCCGAGGACGCGTAGGCCCAAGTGAGGGTGTGGGCACAGGCCGAGCTCCTGATCCAGGTGTGTCGCAGCCGACTGCTGCGCGATTAGGAGAGAGGCACGTTTCTGGCGTCCCCACATTCATCGCCCAATTAATGGGTCCACGCGGGAGACCTTTATTAGAAAATGAGCAGTGTGAGCAGGTCCTGTTGTGGATGGCAGAAAGTGCTTCAAGCAAGCTATCATCCACCCAGAGTTCTGCGCCGTCCAGTGCTGCAAATCCGAATCCTCTGTCTGCTGCTCCTCCTTCCTCCCAGCCTCCTCACTGCACTACAATGACACATGCTCAGGAGCGGGAAGACTCCCAGGAACTGTTCTCGGGCCCCTGCTCAGATTGGGCAGCAGTGGTTCCTCTCCCACCAGAGGAGTTTATCGTCACTGATGCACAACCATTGGAAAGTTCCCGGGGTCCGGGGGATGAGGCTGGGGACTTCCGGCAACTGTCTCAAGACCTTTCAGTGGGTGAGGAGGACGATGACGATGAGACACAGTTGTCTTGCAGTGAGGTAGTAGTAAGGGCAGTAAGTGCGAGGGAGGAGCGCACAGAGGATTCGGAGGAAGAGCAGCAGGACGATGAGGTGACTGACCCCACCTGGTGTGCAACGCCTACTCAGGACAGGTCTTCAGAGGGGGAGGCAAGGGCAGCGGCAGGGCAGGTTGCAAGAGGCAGTGCGGTGTCCAGGGGTAGAGGCAGGGCCAGACCGAATAATCCACCAACTGTTTCCCAAAGCGCACCCTCGCGCCATGCCACCCTGCAGAGGCCGAGGTGCTCTAAGGTCTGGCAGTTTTTCACAGAGACGCCTGACGACCGACGAACAGTGGTGTGCAACCTTTGTCGCGCCAAGATCAGCCGGGGAGCCACCACCAACAGCCTCACCACCACCAGCATGCGCAGACATATGATGGCCAAGCACCCCACAAGGTGGGACGAAGGCCGTTCACCGCCTCCGGTTTGCACCGCTGCCTCTCCCCCTGTGCCCCAACCTGCCACTGAGATCCAACCCCCCTCTCAGGACACAGGCACTACCGTCTCCTGGCCTGCACCCACACCCTCACCTCCGCTGTCCTCGGCCCCATCCACCAATGTCTCGCACCGCACAGTCCAGCCGTCGCTAGCGCAAGTGTTGGAGCGCAAGCGCAAGTACGCCGCCACGCACCCGCACACTCAATCGTTAACCGTCAACATAGCCAAATTTATCAGCCTTGAGATGCTGCCGTATAGGGTTGTGGAAACGGAGGCTTTCAAAGCTATGATGGCGGCGGCGGCCCCGCGCTACTCAGTTCCCAGTCGCCACTACTTTTCCCGATGTGCCGTCCCAGCCCTGCACGACCACGTCTCCCGCAACATTGTACGCGCCCTCACCAATGCGGTTAGTGGCAAGGTCCACTTAACTACGGACACGTGGACAAGCACAGGCGGGCAGGGCCAGTACATCTCCCTGACGGCACATTGGGTGAATTTAGTGGAGGCTGGGACAGAGTCAGAGCCTGGGACCGCTCACGTCCTACCCACCCCCAGAATTGCGGGCCCCAGCTCGGTGGTGGTATCTGCGGCGGTGTATGCTTCCTCCACTAAAGCACCCTCCTCCTCCTCCTCAACCTCTGTCTCGCAATCTAGATGTGTCAGCAGCAGCAGGACGTCGCCAGCAGTCGGTGTCGCGCGGCGTGGCAGCACAGCGGTGGGCAAGCGTCAGCAGGCCGTGCTGAAACTACTCAGCTTAGGAGATAGGAGGCACACGGCCCACGAACTGCTGCAGGGTCTGACAGAGCAGACCGACCGTCGGCTTGCGCCGCTGAGCCTCCAACCGGGCATGGTCGTGTGTGACAACGGCCGTAACCTGGTGGCGGCTCTGCAGCTCGGCAACCTCACGCACGTGCCATGCCTGGCCCACGTCTTTAATTTGGTGGTTCAGCGCTTTCTGAAAAGCTACCCACGCTTGTCAGACCTGCTCGTAAAGGTGCGCCGGCTCTGCGCACATTTCCGCAAGTCCCACACGGACGCTGCCACCCTGCGGACACTGCAACATCGGTTTAATCTGCCAGTGCACCGACTGCTGTGCGACGTGCCCACACGGTGGAACTCTACGATCCACATGTTGGCTAGGCTCTATGAGCAGCGTAGAGCTATAGTGGAATACCAACTCCAACATGGGCGGCGCAGTGGGAGTCAGCCTCCTCAATTATTTTCAGAAGAGTGGGCCTGGTTGGCAGACATCTGCCAGGTCCTTCGAAACTTTGAGCAGTCTACCCAGGTGGTGAGCGGCGATGCTGCAATCATTAGCGTCACCATTCCTCTGCTATGCATCTTGAGAAGTTCCCTGCAAACCATAAAGGCAGCCGCTTTGCGCTCGGAAACAGAGCCGGGGGAAGACAGTATGTCGCTGGATAGTCAGAGCACCCTCCTGTCTATATCTCAGCGCGTTCAGGAGGAGGAGGAGGAGCATGAGGAGGATGAGGAGGAGGGGGAAGAGACAGCTTGGCCCACTGCTGACGGTACCCATGCTGCTTGCCTGTCATCATTTCAGCGTTTATGGCCTGAGGAGGAGGAGGAGGAGGAGGAGGAGGATCCTGAAAGTGATCTTCCTAGTGAAGACAGCCATGTGTTGCGTACAGGTACCCTGGCACACATGGCTGACTTCATGTTAGGATGCCTTTCTCGTGACCCTCGCGTTACACGCATTCTGGCCACTACGGATTACTGGGTGTACACACTGCTCGACCCACGCTATAAGGAGAACCTTCCCACTCTCATTCCCGAAGAGGAAAGGGGTTCGAGAGTGTTGCTATACCACAGGACCCTGGCGGACAAGCTGATGGTAAAATTCCCATCCGACAGCGCTAGTGGCAGAAGGCGAAGTTCCGAGGGCCAGGTAGCAGGGGAGGTGCGGAGATCGAGCAGCATGTACAGCCCAGGCAGTGCAACAGTCTTTAAGGGCCTGGACAGCTTTATGGCTCCCCAGCAAGACTGTGTCACCGCTCCCCAGTCGAGGCTGAGTCGGCGGGAGCACTGTAAAAGGATGGTGAGGGAGTACGTAGCCGATCGCACGACCGTCCTCCGTGACGCCTCTGCCCCCTACAACTACTGGGTGTCGAAGCTGGACACGTGGCCTGAACTCGCGCTGTATGCCCTGGAGGTGCTTGCTTGTCCTGCGGCTAGCGTCTTGTCGGAGAGGGTGTTTAGTGCGGCTGGGGGAATCATCACAGATAAGCGTACCCGCCTGTCAACCGACAGTGCCGACAGGCTAACACTCATCAAGATGAACAAAGCCTGGATTTCCCCAGACTTCTCTTCTCCACCAGCGGACAGCAGCGATACGTAAGCAATACGTAGGCTGCACCCGCGGATGGAAGCTACGTTCTCTCTCACCATCCAAAACGGGGACATTTCTGCTTCATCAATATGTGTCTAATATTCCTCCTCCTCCTCCTGCTCCTCCTCCTGAAACCTCACGTAATCACGCTGAACGGGCAATTTTTCTTAGGGCCACAAGGCTCACTCATCTAATTTGTCTAAACAATTTTTATATGTTTCAATGCTCTTAAAAGCGTTGAAACTTTAACTTGAACCAATTTTTAGTTAAACTGGGCTGCCTCCAGGCCTAGTTACCACTTAAGCCACATTAACCAAAGCGATTAATGGGTTTCACCTGCCATCTTGGTTGGGCATGGCCAATTTTTACTGACGTACATTAGTACTGTTGGTACACCAATGTTTTGGGGCCCTCACCTACAGTGTAATCATAGCAATTTGTATGTTCTTCACCTGCACTCATGGTACAGAAGTGTGTGTGGGGTTGGCCTACACTTTAGCTACATAAATGTAACTTGGGCCTTGGCTATACTGCAGCTACTGAAATGGAACTAAGACTGCGCTCCCACTATACTGCTGCTTCGGAATTGTTCCTGGGGCCTGTGTAGGCTGCTACAATGACTTAAATGGAACTAAGACTATGCTCCTCCTATACTGCTGCTTTGGAATTGTTCCTGGGGCCTGTGTAGGCTGCTACAATGACTTAAATGGAACTAAGACTGTGCTCCCCCTATAATGCTGCTAGTGATATGTTAGTGGGGCCTGTCGCTAATGCTACGGCTGAAATGTTACTAATTCTGGGCTCTGCCTATACCGCTGCTAATGGTATGTCTCTGGGGTGGGGAAACAGAGGTTTCCCAAAGACATGATGGCGGCGAGGCCATTTCCCACCAACGCTGTTACTGTTAAGGTGCATATAACCACGGACACGTGGAGAGGACACGTAGTGCCTCCAAAACATCCCCCGCCACGGCCCACTTAATCCTGGCCACATTCCGAAAACCAACAAAATAAAACCGCGCTACTAGGTCCGCAGTCACCACCACATTACCACCAACGCGGTTACTGTTAAGGTACATATTACCAGTCTGACTGGGGCATGCAGTGTTGGCCGGAGCCCACCTGCATTAAGCATGACATTACTACCTCAGCTGTGTTGGGCAATGCAATGGGATATTTCTATGTACCGCCGGTGGGTTCCAGGGAGCCACCCATGCTGTGGGTCCACAGGGAATTATAAATGCATCTGTTTCCACTTGTAAAGAACCCCAGTCTGACTGGGGCATGCAGTGTGGGCCGAAGCCCACCTGCATTAAGCACGACATTACTACCTCAGCTGTGTTGGGCAATGCAATGGGATATTTCTATGTACCGCCGGTGGCTTCCTGGCACCCACCCATGCTGTGGGTCCACAGGGAATTATAAATGCATCTGTTTCCACTTGTAAAGAACCCCAGTCTGACTGGGGCATGCAGTGTGGGCCGAAGCCCACCTGCATTAAGCACGACATTACTACCTCAGCTGTGTTGGGCAATGCAATGGGATATTTTTGTGTATCGCCGGTGGGTTCCAGGGAGCCACCCATGCTGTCGGTCGACAGGGACTTCACAATAGGGAGTTGGACATGCCTGTGTCTATGAATTAAAAAGCCCGGTCTGACTGGGGCATGCAGAGACACCTTGACAGAATGAATAGTGTGTGGCACATAGGTTCCCCATTGCTATGCCCACGTGTGCAGCTCCAGATGGAGGTGGCACAGGATTGGATTTCTCATTGCTTCTGTGCAGCATTGTGGGCTATCGCCCCGCCCCTTTAAAAGAGGGTCGCTGCCTAGCCGTGCCAACCCTCTGCAGTGTGTGCCTGCGGTTCCTCTAGCAGACGCACTTATAAATAGACATGAGGGTGGTGTGGCATGAGGGCAGCTGAAGGCTGCGCAGGGACACTTTGGTGTGCGCTGTGGGGGGGAGGGGGGGGCGGTTGGGCAGCATGTAACCCAGGAGAAGTGGCAGTGGAGTGTCATGCAGGCAGTGATTGTGCTTTGTTGGAGGTAGTGTGGTGCTTAGCAAAGGTATGCCATGCTAATGAGGGCTTTTCAGAAGTAAAAGTTTTTGGGAGGGGGGGGGGCCCACTCTTGCCGCTATTGTGGCTTAATAGTGGGACCTGTGAACTTGAGATGCAGCCCAACATGTAGCCCCTCGCCTGCCCTATCCGTTGCTGTGTCGTTCCCATCACTTTCTTGAATTGCCCAGATTTTCACACAAGGAAACCTTAGCGAGCATCGGCGAAATACAAAAATGCTCGGGTCGCCCATTGACTTCAATGGGGTTCGTTACTCGAAACGAACCCTTGAGCATCGCGAAAATTTCGTCCCGAGTAACGAGCACCCGAGCATTTTGGTGCTCGCTCATCTCTAATAAGCACATATATTGATTTAAAACATCTCAGCCTCTTATCAGTATGTCCTCCTCCGGTGGGTGTTAATCGGGAGGTACATTCCTATAAGCTTGTTAGTAAATTTCAACTAAAGTTGTTTAAAGATAAGAACAGGACAGAAACCTTGTGATATTCCAATTAATATTTCCAGGTGGATTATTCAGACTGAGATCTAACATATTTCTAGGTGAAAGTTGAAAACCATACAGATATATATGTGTATTATAGCAGACAAGCAAAGAGACAAAATGGAGTCTCTGTAGTCTATTTTTAAAGCGTCAGCCCTTACGCATATAAGCTTAAACCTTTAGCAGAAGAAGACGCAAATTATAAACACATAAGTATTCTGTGAAATACACTTATCATTCTCTATTTAAAGGCATAAACCTGAATTAACCCCTCACATTCCCCCATTTTGGACATAGGGTCCACCATCATGCTAGGTACTCCACCCGAGTGGTTCCGGCTCATGCCAGATTCCCTAGAGTCATGTGGTGGTCCCAAAGTCCATCTGGGTTAAAGTTTAGCAAAAGCCTTTTCACTGCAACGTGTGGTACAAGACATGATTAACTTTAAAGCAATACATATATATGACGAGCAAAATCATCACTACTTGAAGCATACTTTGTAATATTCCCGTGAACCACCCTCCTAAACCAGAGAACCAATTGGCAGGGTTCAAAGAACTAAATGTGTTACCCCACCAGCTATCCCTGGTTTCTGAGTTTTCATTTGTCCATGCAAGCAGTATTTTTTTTCGACGGAACAGGAACAGCCAAGAAAGGAAAACTAGTGGCACCAGGTGTGTGTACAAGTCCAACAGTCTTTCACCTGTGAGGTGTTCAGTCCATCTACCAGTATTTGGTGGTGTCTAAGAAGGTGCTTCTGGGCATTGTCCTTTTGCACCCTCTCACAAGGGCGAAGCATGGAGTGAGGAGTCCAAAAAGTCCATCAATAAACAAAATGTCCTTCATTTTCCTTCTCATGGGGGGGGCAAAGTAGGGCGTGAAAAGTCTCATTAGTCTCAAGACAAGCAACAGTTCCTTCAACTTTACTGAAGTAGGTGTGATCAGCAGGACTTGATAGGGCCCCTTGAATCTGGGCCCTAGGGATTTCCGGACACGCCTCTTTACGACCACCCAGTCTACAGGTTGTAGGGAGTGAGATCCCTCTAGGTTGTCTGGGTTTGGAATGGGAGAAAAAGACTAGATTCTGGGTTACCATTAGTTGGTCACACAGGTGCTTTACATATCCGGCTACTGTGTCATAGCCCTGCTGTAGGGCCTGTGGATGATACAGCCCCAATCTTGGCATAAAGCCAAACAACACTTCTTTTAACTTAAGTGTACCATTTAGTCTTTTAACTTTGCCTGAACTCTGCGGGTGTGAAGTGTGTACCTTTGTTTGAGTCAATCACTTCCGGTGCCCCATATTTGCAGGTTACCTCATTCATGAGCTCCTGTGCGATTACCTGCTTATTTACTTTGGTAACGGGGTAGGTCTCCGACCTGAAAAGAAATCAAGAACAACAAGCACATATTCATACTTCCCAACAAGTGGGAGCTGAGTGTAGTCAATTTGCAATCCCTGAAATGGGTAGAGTGGCCTAGGCAAGTGTTGTGTGGCAAATTTACTTCTGCCCTGTTGCTTACGGCAAAGATCATGCAAAATTGGACAAATGATGCAGCAGCTACAGAAAACCCAGGAGCCACCCGTCCTCGTTCAAGCGTCAACTTCATTGCTGCTTTGAGAGGTGCGTCTTTCCGTGCATCAGCTGGGCCATCATGGGGCACAGGGACTGTGGTAGGCAAGTGCTGTTGACTGTTCACCATACGCCGCCTCATTTCTGCTGTTCCCATATTTAGTCCATTTGTCTTTTCTTCCTTGCTGGCTTGTAACTGTAAAGTCTTTAGTATATCAAAGTCCAAGTTTATATCAAAGTCCAAGGTTTAGTCAAAGTCCAAAGTTATTGTTAAAGTCCAAAGTTATTGTTAAAGTCCAAAGTTATTGTTAAATTCCAAAGTTATTGTTAAATTCTTCTTTTCTTCCACGGCTTGAGGGCCGCTGCCTTTGCTGTGTGGTCTGTGATGGCGTTGCCTCTTGTTTCTCTGGTGTAGGATTTGGTGTGAGCTTTCCACTTTGTCAGGTAGAAGTAAGTAGGGCCTCCGTGAGACTCTGCACCGCTGCACCATTCTTAATTGGCTGTCCTGCTGAGGTAACAAGCTGTCTGGCCTTCCATATTGGGCCATAATCATGATCTATGCCAAATGCATACCGGGAGTCAGTGTAAATGGTTGCCGCCTTACCTTCTGCCACTCTACACGCCTCAGTGAGGGCCTTCAGTTCCGCTTCTTGTCCTGAGACATGCGGAGGCATTCTGCTTTTAGGACATCTTGTTGTGTGACCACTGCATATCGAGTGTGGAGTCGTCCATCACCTTGGTACCATCTATAAAAAACAACTCAAAATATGCATTGTTAACAAGGGGCTTCAGTAACCTTTATTATGGCCACCTGTTCTGGCAACATGATGGCTTCCATTAGTAAACTTACAGCTTTTCTATTCTTGATGGAGGAAACACAAAAGGCTTAGTGATGCATTGAGGTAACTATTTGGGTCAGGAGTACATAAAAAAAGTAAATCATCAACATATTACAAGAGGGTGGTGCCCTCAGGAATTGGCCAGGCGTCTAATATCAGCTTCATGCATCTGGTGAACTGGTTTTGGGCTATTCTGTGCCCCTTATGGCAGCACTGTCCAACAGTACTGCTTTCCTCTGAAAATAAATGCAAACAAATACTGACAGTCTGGCTGGCCCTTTAAACTCTTTCTCTTTAATGGGGAACAAAAGGGGTATTGGCTGGGAAGACACATTCCTTAAGGGCTTTAAGTTAACATAAAGAAGAGACAGTGTCTGCAATTGCATCTTCCTGGACATGTGCCAGGGGGTACTGACGAACCAAGGGGGCTAAGAGCTTGTTCCTCTGCGTGCGTAAGAGTGAGGACAGGGAGAGGTGTCGCTTGGTCTGCTGCCATCCGACAGAAGGTCGGGTGACTTTCAGACCCGGGGTGTATACGAGCCTCACCGGACGGGTGAAGTTTGATACAACATCCCAAGGGTCCCATCACGTCAGTTCCCAATATGCTTTAAGGACCTTCCAGCACAAGGAAGCGCGTGAGGCATTGTGACCCTTTAAACATTACCTCAAGCGGTTCAGTTTCTGCCAGCTGAATTGGCACTCCTGAAACCCCTTGCACCGATTACTGCTAGACAATCAGGCTGGTATTCTATTTTAAAAAGATCAGAACCTTGTTGCAAAAAGAGAGAAAGAAAAAAAAATGTAAAAAATTTAAAAATAGCTGACCTGCAATACCTAGATCACCCATATCTTCCCTCCCCCCCTTTGAACTAGGGTACTTAATTGGAAGAGTAACCGAGTTCAAGGTAGTAGCAACAGTGAGAAGAATGACAAGAGCACATTGTAGCTGGATTTGACGGGCCAGAAATAAGTGCTTGGGTTGCACTTGCATGTATATGCTCCGGATGTCATGGGGGGGTGAGGACCACTAGGGGGGGGGTAGTTCAATACCAACTCCGAAGATTTGTTAACCATTGCCTGTACTGCTGCCACCGCACAAACACATGAGGGAGCTCCTCGAGCCACTGGATACAGCTTCATGGAGTAGCATCCAGGTGGCCGTGGGTGTCCTCCGTGCCTTTGTGTCAATACTGTCGTCCCCTGGCCAGAAAATTCAGTACAGAAAAGAATAAAGGATAAAGTGTAAAAGGGTGAGAAATGAGCTTTAGGGGTGAGAGAGAGAGAAGAATGATTGAAAGGCAGTCATAGAGTAGTTGCATAAGAGCGGAAACAGAGTGGACCCATGGGCGGCAGTATGAAAACAAGGCCCAGAAAGGTGCGGAGTTTGGCAGCAGGTGTAAGTACAGGTATGGCCGTTTGCACGTTTCTTCTACAGAACATTCTCTCAGAGACAGTATAATTGTCGCTTGTTGGCAGGCTTCCAAATTATCAGCACACGGCGCCTACATCACACATTTTACATTCATTACAGTCTGAACACGGGTCATTAACTCTCATCCGTTCATGCGGTCAAGTCTCATTCAAATGTTAGTAAGAGTTCACACAGGACGTATGATGCAACTGTCCTCATCTTGCAAACAAATGCATTCAATCACTCCCACCTCCCCCTGGAATCAGTCAAACTTTAACTGTTTGTAATACTAGAGAAGTATACTGGATTCCACAACAACCACTGTATAGCTATTTTTTTTTTTTTTCCAAAAAAAAAGGAACACACATTTTGCAATCATGCACACGTCCAACCAATCACGGAACTGACATTTACATAAAAAGCAAAAATATATCTTAAAATCCCTATATATATATATATATATATATATATATATATATTCTATTTTTAAAACCACATAATTCACATAATATATTCAACGTCTGTCTTTCTTCTATGACTTTGAATTTTTATATCTCTATGGAACAGAACAATAACTAAGATTTTTGGAAAACAGCCAGAACATCCAGACTCCAAACAACACCAAACATTAGCAACAACAAGAGGTATATTTCTCTGCACAGACTATCAAACCCGGACGGCAGAGGAATAGTTAAACACATAAAAAAAAGGACAAAGAAGACTAAAACGTATAACAAAGATTAGATTACATTACATGAAGACAAACAATATTGGTTATTTGTCACATAATTATCCACAGATTCTGCATGATCTTGCTTTATGTCCCAAAGGAACACAAACTATAAAAGAATTCCCTTTCTCTGATAACTGCCGTATCTACACTTGCCTCAATCTATCTATTCTATCATACTTTTAACCTTTGATTATCTCTGAATATTTCCCAAACTTGTTGGTCTAAGATTCCCAAAATTCTGACCTGCTTTTCTCAACAACTTGCTAGATTCTCTCCCCGCGGCTAACTTGCTTTGTCTGACCTTTGCTATTTCTCTAGCTGTTTCCATATTGTCTGTTCCTTTTTCTAAACCTTTTTCTTTCATGCTTCTCCTCGTACTGTTGCCAGAACTCATAGTTAAAGGTTCCCGCCGTTTTACCTATCTGTTTATATATTTTATAGGCTTGCCTACAGATGTCCTTCCCTTCCCCCAATCTTATTATCTCAATGGGTGTCAGGAAAGTCTGAGACCCCATTCTAACTATGGACTTACCTCTCGATTTACCACTATTGTCCCTACTGCCGAGTCCGCAACTGGCAGGATACTATGGACTTTTAAGTCCCTTCTGCCTACGTCCACAACGGGGCAGGATATTTGAGGGCCCTCCTGCCAAGTATTGGCAGGATATTTCTTCTTCTGCAAGTCCGCAACTGTCAGAAATACTTTTGGACTTTTCAGTCCCTTCTGCCACGTCCGCAATGGGCAGGATATTTATTATCTTCTGCGAGTCCGCAACTGGCAGAAATACTTTTGGACTTTTCAGTCCCTTCTGCCACGTCCGCAACGGGCAGGATATTCGCAATCTATATTACGAATATATTACTACTATACTTACGGGGATAGAGGAAGGACCACGGCTTGCCTTGCTGGGCGGCTTTTAGTAATCTTATTACAAATTACAGCTAACATTATGAGTCCGGCAAAAAGCAATACTTTCTACAGCACACAGCAGACAGCATGGCAATATACACACAAGGGTTCTTCCGTCTAGCACGGTTACTAAGAACACCGTAAATAACAGGCAGAAGTGTCCTATAAACATGCAGCAACTAACCGTCTGTCGACACGGGACTTGAAGTCTGGGGAACCCAGATCTTAGAGTGGTAAGTCAAGGGCTTACCTTACACCGGTGTTTTGTAGATCTGGGGTCCCGTGGCCTCTAGTCCGGCTGGTCGGCAGGCAGGGTCGTCAGGTATCGGCTGCAGGTAAGGAGTTAACTTCTGTCCCACGTTCAGGCGCCAAGTATTGTTAGGGGGGTCACAAGGGGACCCGTCAGCTGATGCTGTCTGCTTCCCAATCAGTTGAACATGCGAGTATACTCGGAGGAGATCAATGGACACCACACCGTATGTGCTAACCAAAGAAATGCCTGTTTAATCCACAATGTATTCAATCTTTATACATTTCTACGAGCGAGTGGCTTTATGCCAGATACAATTAAAATTAATAAGCACATATATTGATTTAAAACATCTCAGCCTCTTATCAGTATGTCCTCCTCAGGTGGGTGTTAATCGGGAGGTACATTCCTATAAGCTTGTTAGTAAATTTCAACTAGAGTTGTTTAAAGATAAGAACAGGACAGAAACCTTGTGATATTCCAATTAATATTTCCAGGTGGATTATTCAGACTGAGATCTAACATATTTCTAGGTGAAAGTTGAAAACCATACAGATATATATGTGTATTAAAGCAGACAAGCAAAGAGGCAAAATGGAGTCTCTGTAGTCTATTTTTAAAGCGTCAGCCCTTACACGTATAAGCTTAAACCTTTAGCAGAAGAAGACGCAAATTATAAACACATAAGTATTCTGTGAAATACACTTATCATTCTCTATTTAAAGGCATAAACCCGAATTAACCCCTCACATTACCTAGCAGGTTCCTCATAGTTTCACTTCCTGTTTACTGTTGCTTCTCCATATTATGGATTATAACATCTTCAATTTACACAGAAATACCTAAAACAAGACAAAATCTTGTGGAATCACTCCTATGCCACACAGTGGGGTAGCATATAAATGGTATTCCCCGGGTAGTATACCTTTTTGGGAACAACACACTACACCCAGGGCAGTGCATTATATATTACTCTATGGGCAATATACCTAAGCAATAAGCAGCTGAACACTTCTATTGTCTGGATCAATCTCAAATTCAATAGTCAAAAAGGAAAAACACACCGTGGAGGGCAAAAAGCATGTTGGTTCCTAAAGAACATTGCGCTACATACACACCTTATACAATGTTGCATTGCAATCAGCAGTCCAAGGACACATCACACAACATTTTCACAGGGGTTACTATTTCTCCTAGGCAATAGATGGGCACTCCTCCAAAAGGACTTTGCTCTTTCTTTCTTCAATTACCAAATTTCACAGCTTTAGCTGATAAGATCAATCAGGTGGGACATGTAGATTAATCTGCCAGAAGGTACATCGCCTTTTCCCAATGTCGCATTAAAATCACTTTGAGTACTGGTTGTGAACAGTATTTATAGAAGATCACTTTCCTGTTTGCCTTACAAGACAATATGACACTACACACATGAAGCACACCAGTTCACCATTTACATACAGAATTCTTACCCAAAAACATAGTCTTATGGATTCTTTAAAGCTAGAGGTCGTATCACGACAGAAGTGACCTTCCTTTGCAGCAACCATGGAATGTTAATGCATTCAGGGGAGGGACACATAAAATTTCATAAGAAAATACATTTTCTTACCTCTTTTATGGAGCTCCTTAACCCCTTAGTGACCAGCCCATAGTGTATTTAGGTCCTGCCCTAGTGAGCTTTAATCCCTGGGGACATAAAAACATGTGTCCTGCAGGGATTAAAGCCACGTGGGCTATGGACGGGACAGCTCCATTATGTCGGTGCCCGCAGGTAGCCGACAGCCTGGAGCTGTCATCTCGGGCTGCAGGGAGTCTCCCCCAGCAATGCAATCGGCGCTATCCAATGGATAGCACCGATCGCAATAAAGTGCAAAAAAGTTAAAGATTCAGCTGCCCTCATGGATCGGATCTAGTCCCCCTGGACCCGCCGCCGCTCTTCTGCGCATGCGCGCCAGACGGATGACGTCACATGCATGCGCAGAAGGCCGGGAGCTCCGGCAAATTTAAAATCTCCTGGCTTCCGGCTCCTGAAGGTAGCTGGGAACCAGGAGATGTCACCGGGGAATGTGGTGAGCGGTCTCCGGGCCCGTGATAATGTTTAAAAAAGTGGGGAAAAAAAGTGCAAGTTTCACCTCGCCTCGTGGATCGGATCCATTGGGGAGGTTAAAATACTCACCCAGGGGCCTCCGCGATGTCCCGGGGAATTCAAAATCCCTCTGCTCCTGTCTACCATGTGTAGTCAGAAGCAGAGGGATGTCACTAGGGACGTGATCACTGTTATCTATTTTTTTTTTATTAAAAAAAAAGTGTACAAAAAAAAAAAAGTTTAAAAAGCTTACGTTTCATCTCCCCTTATGGATCATATCTGTTAGGGAGGATGAAAGTACGTACCTAAGGGCCCCAGATTTATCCGCGGACGCATGCGCAAAAGCCGTGGATTGCCAGGGTATTTTAAATTCTCCCTACTCCTGGCTACAAAACTGAGCCAAGAGCCTGGAGATTTCACGGGGGCTTCGATGAGCGGTTCCTAGTCACGTGTTCGCTGTTATTAAATGGATAATGGCGATCACATAAAAGTAAAAAAAAATTGAAGTTTCATCTCCCCTCACTGGTGCGATTGGTGAGAGAAGATGAAACTTTTTACTGGAGGCCTTTGTATTTGAACCTCGATGCGTACCTCCTCCATGAACCTTCCCGGATTCTGCACATGCGACCGCCGGCAAAATGCCAGACACAGGAGCCCAGGAAACTCAGAATGTCCTTGTTCCCAGCGACCAATGTTCGCCGAGAGCCTGGAGCAGTGACCCCGTTGAGCGGTCCCCGGTCACGTGATAAAAAGGTAGCGATCTACCTTAGGGCGGTCTCACATGACCGGATAGGAATTACAAATTCCGCATGCGTCTGATCCGCGGTAATACGCAGATCAATCGCATTGGATTACACAATTCCGCTCACATTAGCGGGTCGGAATTGCGTAATCCACTCGCAGAAAAGAGAACGCAGCAGGTTCTATTTTACTGCGGATATCTGCAACATAGAGCCCATTGTGCTCCATGGTCGTGGATATACCCGCTGCCCATACGCAACTATATTGTATACGGGCTGCGGGTACCTGCGTCATTGCTAAGCGACGGGGCGGGAAATACAAACAAAAAAAAGGTGTACTGCGCATGACCGCCTGTGTGAGTACACAGTTATGCGCAGTAGATTATGCGACCATACGCAGTGCCACGGCCGGGCTCACAGCTGGAATCTGCTTACAGCAGTGTTAGCCCGGCGTTATTCAGACTGCGACCTGTAATACGTAATTTACAAGAAGCCCCGGGAACGCTCGCCTTCCTGCAGTTCGAAGGAACAGCTTATTCAGCGCCTTCTGTGTGAGACCACCGCACCTCATCAAGCTTACGAAGACTCACAGAGCGCCACTTTTTACACCCCATCCCCACCACTGAGGTAAAAAAAAAAAAAAACTCAAAAAGCATAAGAGGAGGGGGGATACCCGATTTTATTGCCCCATGTACCAATCCTATAATTACCGCTGTCTTCGGAAATACCGCACAGTTCACATTATTACTTTTATCTAAGATTTGGAGAACGACGAAAAGGGCGCGGGGATATTTTTAGGGAGTCAATTTTTATTCTGTACAAGTAAGCAATGGGGCCTGGAATTTATTCAGTTGTGCCCTGCAATCCAACGGGTGTTCCCTCCAGTATAGGCATAGCCATGTGTCCTATAAGTAGATTAGGGCCACAATGGGTATGTTTCTGAACACAGAAAAAACGGGGGGGGATCTATTTTGGGGTGACCGTCTTTTGTCCTATGTACACTGTACAAAAAACCTTTTTAAATTGACAAATTTGCGAAAAAAATGAAAATCGTAATTTTTTCCTTCTGCTTTGCTTAGATTCATTCAATTACTGTGGCGTCAAAATATGCAGTACACCACTAGAGGAATTCGTTAAGGGGTCTAGTTTTCAAAATGGGGTCATTTGAGGGGGTCCTTATCGTTTTGGCGCCTTATTGCTCTATAAGTGGGCAATGGAGCCTGGAATTTAATCAGTTGTACCCTGAAATCCAACGGGTGCTCCTTCCATTATAGATCTTGCGATGTGTCTTGTAAGTAGATTAGGGCCACAATGGGTATGTTTCTGAACACGGGACAAATGGGTATCCATTTTGGGGTGAAAGTCTTCATTTACATGTGTGCTGTACAAAAAAACCTGTTTTAAATTGACACAATTGCCAAAAAAATGAAAATCACAATTTTTTCCTTTTGCTTTGCTTGAATTCATTCAAAAACTATAGCATCAAATTGGGCAGCACACCCCTAGAGAAATTGGTTAAGGAGTCTAGTTTTCAAAATGGGGTCATTTGTGGGGGTTCACTATGGTTTTGGCCGCTCAAGAACTCTACAAGTGGGCAATGGGGCCTAAAACACCTTCAAGCAAAATCTATGTTCTGAAAGCCACCAGCTGCTCCTTTCATTTGGGGCCCCGTTGTGCATCCTGACATAAGATTAGGGCCACAATAGGTATATTACTGAAAACAGGACAAACAGGGCTAATCATTTAGGGGTGCAGGTCTTCCTTCATATGTGTGCTGTACAAAAAAAGCTGTTTTTAAAATGACCGAATTGCTCAAAAAAAGTGAAAATCACAACTTTTTCCCTTTGCTTTGTTTGATTTCATTCAAAAACTGTGGGATCAAAATACACAGTACACCCCTAGTTAAATTCGGTAAGGAGTCTAGTTTTCAAAATGGGGTCATTTGTGGGGGTTTTCTATGGTTTTTGGTGCTCAAGAACTCTACAAGTGTGCTATGGGGCCTAAAAGGACTTCAAGCAAAATCTATGTTCTGAAAGCCACTGACTACTCCTTACATTTTGGGTCCCATTGTGCTTCCAGACATAAAATTAGGGCCACAATGGGTATGTTTCTGAACACAGGACAAACAGGGGTATCCAATTTGGGGTGTCAATCCTCATTTTCATGTGCACTATAGGAAAAAATATTTCTTTAAAATGACATATTTGCAAAAATATGAAATTTTATTTTTTCTCCTTTAAATTGAATTAATTCCTGAAAAAAACTGTGGGGTCACAATACTCATGACACCCCTCAGTGAATACATTAAGGAGTGTAGTTTTTAAAATAGGGTCATTTGTGGGGGTATCTATCATCCTGACACCTATGAGCCTTTGCAATCTTGGCTTGGTGTAGG
This sequence comes from Eleutherodactylus coqui, assembly GCF_035609145.1. Lineage (NCBI taxonomy): Eukaryota > Metazoa > Chordata > Amphibia > Anura > Eleutherodactylidae > Eleutherodactylus > Eleutherodactylus coqui. Next base: position 59,695,758 of record NC_089845.1, on the reverse strand, counting down.
AAAACAAAGTGTTCCTCAAAATGCTGAAAAGTAATGTTATATTTGTATGTCATCTAAATGGTTAAAAAAAGTAAAGGTTTTTCAAATGTGCATTCAGAATAAAGTAAACAGATGGAAATATATATGAGCAAAAGTTTGTACAGTATGTTTGCACATATTTGATATATTACAATTGAAAATGTGAAAAAATGAAAAAATTTTCAAAATTTTCCCAATATTGGCACTTTTAATATATATGCACAAATTATATTGGACTATTTTCACCACCTAATGGAAGTACAACACGTGGCGAAAGAACAATGTTAGAATTACTTTGATATGCAAAACCTTTACGAAGTTATTCTATGTTAAAGTGAAACATGTCAGATTTCCAAAATTTGGCCTCGTCATTAAGGCGCAAACAGGCTTGGTCACTAAGGGGTTAATTCATCCGTTCCAGAATGCAGAAACTCTTCCATCTGGGATAGCTGCCTTTGGAAGAAATAACACTCTAGCCAGATGTTGAGTGCCAAATTTGTTAGCGAAATATTAGCTAATTGGTATGTTTTCAGATATCCAAATTAATAATTAAATGTTTGAGCATCAAACAACCTTAGAAATCACACACACATTGGATGCGATTGGAAATCATCTCCCCTTTATTAGAGTTGCTGTTACATTTGTGTTGGCAAATAAGCACCGGGCCCACACGAATGTGCCCAAAAGACAGGGATATCACAAACAAGGGAACCTAAAACGGATTTCAGACTGAACGTGCTGATGGAAACACCAACTGGACCGAGATCTGCATACTGTGGACTGGACTGACGTACAGACATAACATAGGGACTGACAAATGACCCAAACACTCACCTCACATACTTGTACACATAAGCAGATGATATAGCTATAAAAGTACAAGGTATTGGTTCATACATTGGCCAATGAACTTAAGCCGCAAGGCCACGACAAGGCTCCTCGTGTCTTGCGGTCCCAACACTAGCAAGACACATCTACTAGAGGACCCTAACGGATACCCTAGCCCAAAAATGGCAAAGAAACTCAGCAGAAGAAACTGACAAAAAATAAACAGAAAAACAGAGATGAACCAACAAGACACCAAAAACACAGCAAGCTGCAACGGACAAGGGTACATGACTGCTCACCCTGGACACCAAACAGACACTGACAGGAGCTGGGTATATATGTGATCACCACACCCAGCCAGCTCACATCATTCCACACCTGTGGGGCTGTGCTGCTAGAAACCCATGTGGTACAACAGATCCCAGCCAGCGCAACCTTACAGTTGCATCTCAATTTATAGAATAAAGTAAAACGAGTGTGTTTTCTATCGTGCGTAATAAGCTTTACAAAACAAACATGTACAAAATAAGATATGGCTTTGTCTTGGAAAACTGGTGCTGATAACAACAAAGCCGTCTTTTCTCAAGTTGCTCAACAATCAGGGTTGTCCAGTACGTCTGCAAAGTTCTCGGAAAATGAAAAAAATATGATATAACAGACTGAATCAAATAAGATGGATACAAGACACAAAATGGATATATATTGACTGCTCTCACATTACTTATCCCCATTCATTAGCTTTAAACAGAACTACCATTTCATATGGATCAATAGAACGCAGCAGATCTGTAGATTAGGATATCTCTGTAACTGGGAAGCTCATTCTCACCCTTTGAGGGGGGTATTTTTTAATGGCCTTGCACTTGCACCAGTTATCTGTGTTTTGAAAAAATTTTTAAAGCCACAAATTTTGATGTACACCATATTTATGCTTTATAGTTTGCAACATTTTTACCTTATCAACACATTCTAAAAGTGGTAGGAAAAGCGGGTATGGCTAAGCAGAGGGGCATGGCCAGAGATTTTCTTGAAAATGTAGCAGTTTTAGACACAGCAAAATGGCACATATTGAAGCGCAAATCTTCAGGACAGGCTAAAGATGTACCAAATGTATTAAGAGGTGCCTCTTAGTAAATGTTCCAAAGGACATTAGGTGGAAGTTTTCAGAAGGAAGAAATGGAACACACGGAGGCACCATAACAATCATGCAACAGCACTAACTAGGCACAGGAACATTTTTTAAAATTATTCAGGTTGAAAACTCATTATATTGTGTGATGTAACAAAGTAAACATATACTGCTCAAATTAACAGGTACAAGGGATTGTAAAGTAATCACTTATCCACAGGATAGGGAATAACGTTATGATCAGTGGGGATCCGAGAATGGGGTTCCGGTCAGTCCCAGAGTAATTGGTGAAGCAGCTTCACCACTGATCCATTCACTGCAATGACAGCGCTGTAGATTGCCCAAGTGCTTGAACCTGGTAATCCCCGGTGCTGTCATGGGACTGAATTGAATGTGCCTACGTGAGCTGCATTTCCTTCACTTCAGAACAAATTGGTCCCCCAACAGTTGGACTCCCACTATCCTGAGGATAGGGAAGAAATTTATAACTTGGCACAACCACTTTAGAAATCGAATCTCAATAAACCACGAGTAGAGTGTCAATGCTGGACCTGCCAATTCTGGTGTTCTCTGGCAAATGCCAATCGAGTTGCACAGTGCTGGGCTGTGAGCACAGGTCCCACTACCGGACTTTAGGCCCTCATGCCATTCTCATGGAGTCCATTTCTGACAATTGGTTAGAAACATGCAGACCAGTAGCCCACTGGAGGTAATTTTGTAGAGCCCTGGCAGTGCTTCGCCTTATACAAAGGAGCAGATCTGGATGCTGGGTTGATACCATTGTACAGCCCTGTCAAGCTCTCATCTGATAACAGTCTGTCCTGTATCTGCTCCATACTGTTGAGATTGTGCTGGGAGATGCAACAAGCCTTGCAATCATACACAAGCCTTGCAATCCTTACATGCCTTTCTGGTGGATCAGGACTACCTGTGAAATCTGATTAGGCTGCAGGTCCTACTCTCATGTTACCAGTAGTGACAAGAACACTAGCAAAATGCAAAACTAGGGAGGAATTAAAGAAATTAATTGTGGTCACAACCTGCAAAACCATTCCCTTTTTGGGGGTTGTCTTACTGCATCCTCGACAGCACAACTCTTTAACGTATATGGACATCTTTGGGAGATGAAAAAATGTTTTCACCTAAATGTATGTATTTTGGGATGACATTTATTTTTGCAATGGGCTTTAATTAAAAATTGTGCACTATTTGTCTTCTGCACCTTCTACATATCATGATATATAGACAATGCAGGCCCCCCAGACCATCACACTAGCAGTGGGGGCAGTGGAGGCAGTGCCTCTCCACAGCAAAGGCAGGATTGAGGCGCTCACTCCTATACGTCCAGACACGAACACGGCCTTCGCCAGTACCTAGACTACACCTGGATTAATCGCTGAAGAAAACCCGGTACCAAGCAGTCCAGTTTCATCCTTGACGACACCACTGTAAACGGGGGCAATGTAGGGTGTCAAAGGCAGTACAGGTAATAGATGCCTTGAGACTAAATGTTCTTCAGCCAAGCTCCTTAAAATGGTTCTGACAGACACAATGGCCTGTAATGATGATGCCACTTGTCTCTGGATGGCGGAAAACGAAACAGTTTGAGCTGCTCCTGCTCATCGGACGATCTGACAATCATTTCTACTGTTGGTCTGTGAAGGGCGGACTTGTGTGTGTTCCCTCACGCATCCACTGTTCCCAGCAACTCATAACAGTCTGGTCCAAAGCGGGCAATTCATCAACACTACCAGCCAGCTTCTCACATTCCAATAATACGTCCCTCTCAAACTCTAAGTGGGCGAAATCTCTTCAATTGCTTCGTAATGGCGTCTAGTAGTCAACCAGCTCCACACAAGCAGAAAAAAAGAGATCCACAACACACCAGTAGCCTCTAAGAGCCTTTTTATAGGCCAAGGGTGGAACCAATTTTATAGTCTCAGGTGGTAAGACCATTCATCTAATCGCACCACAACTCTAATCATTAGCATATTTGCCCTTCGATGTAACCGCATGCTGAGTTTTGCAGTAAAAAGACAACTTCTTCTAAGTGCTTGATTTTTTTCTTTTTTACAAAGAGTGTACTTTAGACAATAATTTTAGACAATATAGATGAAGTGCTTCAACTTGAAGCAAAGTACTATATTACATTACAAAGATAGGAAACTAAAATAATAGCTTAGCTTTTCTATACACCCAAAAATATTTTGTACTGACTGAAAGCAATAGTGATTAATCATCTATTTCCCTTACTGAAACTATTGTGTGAGTGATGCAACAAGGCAAGAGGTTGTCTGCAGATGCAAGCTTAAAGAGACTATGTCACTTACATTTAGGCGTATAAGCTAAGCTTATGGCTTGAAAATAGGTGACCTGTTGAGTCGAGGATGTAAGTGTTATGCCTGCCTCCCCCATCGTTCCCCCAATGTGAGCGCTGAAAGCTGCTGTTTAATGCATTGAGCAGCACTGCCAAGCAGTCCTCCGAATAAAATTAGAATGGGAGGACTGCTTTGCAACGCTGCTCAATTCAGTGAGTAGCGGCTTTCAGCACTCCCATTAGGAAAACAATGGGGGAGGTAAGTATAACATATCCCCGGACTCAGTGGGTTACCTAATTTCACCCTTTAAGCTTAGCTCATAGGCCTTAAAGTGGGTGATATAGTCTCTTTAACCATGCATGCACTATATTTCTATTACTGTGAGTAGGACATTTGTGCTGGAGGCCTGTAAATTCACATAATAAATGCGTTTGTGATAATATTTTACTGTTTAGAAATTCTGTTCAATATAATTGTTTTCCCTTTCAGCATGTTTAACTGTTGCAGACAGAAATAGCGCTGTTCCTTTACTGGCTCTCTCAAGGGTGTTATTCAAATACTGCAGAAAACTTATTTTTTTCTAAAATGAATAAAAAGTGGGAGAAACACAGATCTGGTATGCCATTCAGTTTCTCTCAAGTCAAATGACACAAAATGACTCGCTCTTCCCATAAGTTCTTATATCTTTGGCTAAAAATAAAATGTATACCCAACAGATGCATTCATAAGTACATGTAATTTTCTCTCTAGTGCAGCAGAGAATAATCCATCGTCATCCTATTCTTTTTGTTGCAAAGGACCATCTGAAAAATGTTAGTTTGCAAACTGATGAGAACTTTCCAGTAATTGATAGGACTACATTTAACACTTGGATTGATGACCCATTACATGGACACTTCACACCCTTCAGGTATGGAACCTCCTAAGTCACCAGCTATACACAAGCCTTAGTTTTATTGTTCTCCTTTAAATTAATGTTGTTCATTTGTTATCTGTGTGATATAGGGGCCCCACTATTTCGAAAATACATATTTTTCTGGTAATGTCCCTTAACATAGGATGACTGATGGGTGGATTAGCACTCAGCCATCCCAACTACTATCGCTCCTCTTATACAGGAGCAATAGTTGTTCTGTGAATAGAGGTGAAGCGGACTGGGAATCATTTCGAACCATCATCTCGATTCACATTAAGGCCTTATTCTGACGAGCGTGTTTTTTGCACACCTATGTGCGCGAAAAAACCCCACTGCTCGCTGAGCAGAAAACGTATGAATGGGCGCAGCGCATGAAACTTTGCCCATTCACTGGAGCAGTTGCTCCACGAAGGCCCCCTCATCCCTAGCTATTAAAAACGAAATTACCTCACCTAGGAGCACTGTCCAGCTCTTCTCCCCGTCCCCGGCAGTCTTCTTCCTATATTCTGGTGGCTCCGTCTAACTTCAGCGTCTAATCGCCCGATTAGACGCGCTTGCGCAGAAGGGTCTTCTGCCTTCGGCTCGGTTCGGCAGCAGCGGCGTTCTGGCTCCGCCCCTTCTACGCGTCATCGTGTAGCTCCGCCCCATCATGTGTGCCGATTCCAGCCTCCTGATTGGCTGGAATTGGCACACGTGACGGGGCGGAGCTACGCGATGATGCGTAGAAGGGGCGGAGCCAGAACGCCGCTCATGCCAGACCGAGCCGAAGGCAGAAGACCCTTCTGCGCAAGCGCGTCTAATCGGGAGATTAGACGCTGAAGTTAGATGGAGCCATGGAGACGGGGACGCCAGCGCAGGGAAGGTAAGTGAATAACTTCTGTATGGCTCATATTTAATGCATGATGTATATTACAAAGTGCATTAATATGGCCATACAGAAGTGCTGAACCCCACTTGCTTTCGCGAGACAACCCCTTTAAGTATTCTTGTAAAACTAATGTTGGTAATCATTTCTTTGGTTATGTTATAAACGTCAAATAACGGATGATCTTGGGATTTTCCTGGGTTTATTTGATTTGTTTGGCTTAACATCTATCCAGGACAGCCAGCCTATGTCTTACGTCTATTAGAGGCGTTAGAGGATTATTGTTCAAATTTCACCTGGCTACTGCAATTTGCACAAGAAAAGACTAGAAACATTGGGATGAAACTGAAAGGGAGGACACACAGATTAGATATTAGAAAAAACTTTCTGACAGTGAGGGTGATCAATGAGTGGAACAGCTTGCCATGGGAGGTGGTGAGTTCTCCTTCAATGGAAGTCTTCAAACAAAGGCTGGACAATTATCTGTCTGGGATGATTTAGTGATCCTGCATTGAGCAGGGGGTTGGACCCTATGATCCTGGAGGTCCCTTCCAACTCTACTATTCTAGGATTCTATTCTATTATTTTTCTAAGCCCTAATCATTTCACATACTAGAATTTAATTGTAACATTTAATGCACATTCCCAGCATTCAGTACCACAAAAACTGCTATTCCAATCATTTTAGTAAATGTGTTCATCCTTAATATTCTCATCACTGGAATCTTCTATTATATGACAAATTATATTACTACCTTTGCAATATTTGGATGGCCATTAAATGGGCGATTGGCAAACCATGCTCCATCAGCTGCCATTGCCAGAGGCAAGCTAATCTCTACTTTTACAGGCTTTTTACTGTCCAATTAAAGACCGTATAGTCACTTTCATATGCTAAGCCTTATTATATGAAAAAAATGGAGTAAAAAAGTCATTCCGCAACTTTGGAATATAAATCAGCCCCCAAACTCATCAGTCCACGTGGATCCTAACATTACTATTTCGACTTGTATGTATGGTTTTTCTATACTTTCAAAAGAAACCAAAAAGCCTAATTGTGCTCCTAGTTTATTACCATTATATTGAACAATAGTTCTTCCTAGAGAGATGGGATAATCTGTTGAGTGCAAACCACTTAGATTTTGAAAACCTAAGACAGCCCTGTGGAGATTTAAATGATTTCACTTGGCAACTTCTAAAGCGTGCTTATTCTTGAAGTCATAATGTTAGTCTGGTTTTCTTATCGGAGAGCTTCTATAATGACTTTTATTTCTACTCCACGGGGCATATTCTCTCCCACGCCAACCATTTCTTGAGAAAGTTAGAAAAAGCAAACTTCTCCTCCCTCTCAGAGTGAGACAAAATCTCTTACCTTTTAATCCCGGTACGCCACTTAAATTACCGCTTGTGAACGTGTATGTGTCATAGAGGAGTTACTAAAAGTTATATAGCTCAAAATGTTTATTCATGACTCAGCAGCAGCCATAATGAGCCTATCCATTTACAAGGGGCAATGGCTTAAAGACTAACAGAAAGTATATGGTCCTATTCTTAAAGGAGTACGCCCACCTTACATAGTTATGACATACTCACACAATATGCTATAATTGTCTGATATATACAGATTCTACCTCTGGGGCTCACATCTAACTCTAGTTATCTGTTTCCCAATCCCATTGTTGACATATCTATAGGCCCCACATCTATCAGAAATTTTGATATGGAATATAAAGCGTGATTGTAAATTTTGCTGCATAGAATTCAAATCAGATTTATAATTTTCTTCACTAAGACCCAAGGTAGTAATTAGACTCTTCTTGTAAGAAGATACTGGCTGCTACACTACCTAACCTAAAAATGGGAAATGTCGAAAAAATGATCCATTGCTAGTGTCATTTAGTGACCCTCCTAACAGATTTAGCCCATTTTACTTGTTAGAAGGGTTGCCGTGGCACCTGTACACCAGTCAATGGCGTCTGGATTTGCCATGGCATGTGATTGCTATGATAAGCGATAATACATTGCAGTACAGCATCACAGGTCCCTTGCAGAGACATGAAAATAATTTTAAAAAGTTTTAAAAAGCCCCTTTTTTGTTTAAAAAAAAGCGCAATAAAAGCCATATGTATGCCAAAATAGTGCCTATAAAAAATACAGTTTATCCCACAAATAGCAAGCCCTCACAGAACTCTGTTGGTGAAAAAATAAAAAAGTTTCCAAAGAAAAGGATTTTTGTTGTGCAAAAGTGGAAAAACCTAAAGGGAGAAGCATAAAAGTTTTGTATTGTCGTAATCGTACCAACCCACAGAAAAAAAAATGTATCATGTAATTTATGCTGCATGAGTAACGCTGTAAGAAAGAAAAAAAACAATAGCAGAATTGATGGGTTTTTTTCTCCCTGTCCTCCATAAAAATTAATAAAAATTATACTGTACTATATATTATATGTACCCAAAAATGGTACCAATAAAACTACAGCTCGTCACACAAAAAAAACAAACCCACATATGGCCATGTTGACGGACAAATAAAATCATGTGTCCCATTTGTCCTGGACTGCAAACAAGAACAGGGTATGGGGGGCAGCCAAGATGGACGTGGAAACTAGCTTGTGCAGGTGGCTAGATGCAGAACAGACAGAGAGCACCTCTGCAGGAAGGTGAACGCCTATATATCTCGACCTTGCAAAGGAAATGCAAAATAAACTAAGGGAAATCCTTTCCCTGCAAGCCACTACCCCGGGAGGGAGCCCTGCCTAATCAGCGGGCTGATCGCTTCCGACAGCTGCCGACCCACACTCATACTTAGGCCACTACAAATCCTTACCAGGGAGCCCTGAACACATGGGGTACAGTGCACAGAAATAAACTGAACTGGCACAGACAAACAATAGGCACAAACAGGGAACAAACCAAAGCACCGGAGCCAGACACACAGCAGCTCTGAGCAGGCTGACTGCTCAGGGATCACTGAAAATTAATCGGCATCTCCCAGGCAGCATATTTCTGTTTTCAGCTGCACTTAAGCAGCGCTGCTGATTAGAGCCACCTGATTGGCTCTTCGGCACCACGTGACTACACAGCGTGCACGCGGATTGCCTTCAGCAGCCGTGTGCACCACACACTACAGTTAAGCAGACGTGCACTACACACTACACTTAAGCAGCACGGGGTTAGGGTTTAGGGTTACCTAAACCTAACCCCAACCCTAAACCTAACACTAACCCTATACCTAACCCTAAACCCTAACCCCAACCCTAAACCTAACCCTAAACCTAATCCTATACCCTAACCCTATACCTAAGCCGCGTGCACGCTGTGTAGTCACGTGGTGCCGAAGAGCCAATCAGGTGGCTCTAATCAGCAGCGCAGCTTAAGTGCGGCTGAAAACAGAAATATGCTCCCAGGCAGCAAGAGTTGGATCTTATAGGGAGGAGGGAGAAGCCGATTGGCTGACAGAAATGTCAATCACCAGCCACACCTCTCAGACACTAACCGGAGTAATTAACCTAGACTAGAAAGCATTGGAGCTGTTAACCCTGGCTAGTCTGGATAGAACCTACAGAAACTAGGTGTGCTGGCGAATAATTAACCATGTGCTGACTGAGACGTGACATTATGGCTTTTGAAAAGTGAAGATAAAAATCCCCCCAAAATTGTCATGTCTTTAGGTCCAAAATAAGCCATGTCACTAAAAGACTTAAGCCACGGTAGTTTACAAATAACTGACACAGCAGAACATCAAATGAACAATAAAAAGGTCAACAATTCAAACCCCTAACATTTACTCCTTCCAAATACTGTATTTTTGCCAAAATGGATTAGATCACAACAGGGGGAAGAAGGAAAACATTTCCCTAGGGAATGTATTCTGGTAAAATATACTTTAAGCAGCTAAATCCTACATATATATTATGTGTCCTTATGTCTGTTAAGGAGAAATACTGTATTGATCATATTACATTTGGTAATTTGAAGTCTTTCTCTTCTTTTTCGACCAGCACTGAATGTGATTCCTTGCAATTACATTGTTTCTGAGTGGTATTGATGATGAGTCTCTGTCCAGATACCTTAAGGGACTAGCAATCAGAAATGTCCAGTTCAATATGAGGATTGAGAAAAATGTTCCTAACAAGGTATCTGTACTTTATTATCAATCATGTGTAACATAGGTGCCGTACGTAAGTTTGGATTCAACAAGGTCAACATCTTCATGAAGTTCCGGGGGAATCCTTAGGTTCAAATGGGTTTCCACCAGGTTCTTTAGTTTCTTCCTACATTTAAGTGTTTTAGTTGGCTCTAAAATTGCATGAAGCTTGTGTTTGTACAGATATGGAAACTGTAACAATGGGAGAACAGCACAATAGAATTGTTATGTACAGGTATATGTAAAAAAAGATCATCAGATGATTACTGGCTGATTGTGAAGACATTGCTGAGAATCCTGGAGCTGAAAAAATTCACTTAAGGCCCCCTGCACACGGGCGGAAATTCTGCGGCGGGATTTCCCGCAGGATTTTCGCCCCTGCCCGCCTGCATAGGATTGCATTACAATACGCAATCCTATCCGATCGCTGCGATTTGTCTGAGTGAAAATGCACATGGTAAACAAATCGCGGCATGCTCTATTTCTGTGCGGGTCTCATGGGTGTCACTCCTGGGCCGCCAGCTCCGCTCTGCGCATGTGTCGGCTAGCCAGCAGCCGGCACATCACGGAGCCGCAGGAGAGGTGAGCGCTGCACTAGTCCCTGCAGGGGCTCGAGTCGGCCGTCTGCAGGCTGCCTAAGTACAAATATTTCAGCATAAGGCCCAATGTCCACGGGCGGATTCTTGTTGCGGAATCCGGAGCTGGCCTCCATAGTATGCTATAGTAAAACTACTCAGCATATCCATGAGCGTAAACCAATCGCAGTTTCCACTCGTGGATAAAAAAAATCGCAGCATGCTCCATTTTGCTGCGGTTCCTACACGGATGGCTTCCATCGAAGTCCATGGTAGCTGTCCGATCCGCAGCCCATCCGCAATTGACATTGTGCACCGGCCGTGTATTCCACAGGAAAGCAGGCGTTTGAAAAAGAGAAAAAAACTTTACTGTGCGTGTGCATCGGCTGGCACTTCCACAAACATCCACAGTACAGAAAAAAGAAGACACGGACAGGCGAGCATGGTCCTCAGCTGTGGGCAGGGTCAGATTCCGCTGCGGGCTCTCGCAAGCGGAATTTGACCCACCCGTGGACATGAGAAAATGAGGCAGATTTAACATTCATAGTAACATAGTATGCTAGTCTGAAAAAAGACAAATATCCACCCAGTTCAGCCTGTTTCCATCCCCCGCGTTGATCCAGAGGAAGGCAAAAAAAAATGCATTGATGCATTCGGACCAAACATCGAATTTCTGGAACTCTTGCCCCACATTTTCTAACATATTGTGTCAGAAAAAGTGGACTGAGCTTCAGAGTTGTGCCGAGTACAACTTATTTATCAAGGATTTCTGATGTTTTTATGCTTTGTAAAGAATCAGAAAAAAAAACCCTGTCCAACCCAACAGATTTACCAACAGTGTGTGAGTCCTGTTCATGAATGCCATGCATGCTGCTCACATATGTCCTGGCATCACAATGAGGATGGCAATATATACATAAAACAGGGCTTGAGCTTTATAGATAAAGCACCCAGAACAGTTTCTTCCAGGGTAGTTTGAGCAATGGTCTATTATAAACCTTCTTAGAACTGAGCACAGAAGTTATCGGTTGCCAGAACAAGGAAGGCATATAAGAAATTGCTAATTTGCTTATTTCTGAGTGTAATTTTGTTCCAGATCCACTGCAGTTGGCTGTCAGGCAAATTGGATTCTCTCAGCTACGGATTGCTTCAATATTTTTCCTTTAATACAGATCCAGTACTGCCACTAAATGTCTGAGATAATTTGCTTTTTCTGATCCTGTTGAAATGTTTCCTGACTCCCCCTTATGCTTAAAGAGCTGAAAACTTAGAAAACAAATTGATGTAATATGAAAAGACATCTTGTGAAATTCAGAAATGTTGGAGATCTGAGTCTCTCAAATATACAGTAGCGGGCCGCATAAATGGATTATATGGGATGAGAAAAACTTTGTAGGAGGAAATCTCTGTAACTATAGCTTTCATAACAAAATCAATATCCATTTAATTCTGAGAACCATTAACATTTATGGAGAGGTTGAAGTGTTAAACGTGTTAATAGATATTTCTGTAACTTTAAAAAATGAGAAAGAAGTGATCCTGGAAGTTGTATGGGGTCACAGGGCAGAATCGTTGAATTTTCACCCATTCCTTGATAAATCAGCAAACGCATTTCAAAATGCTTGCCCAGCTTTCATATCCAGACTGTTGCTTTGTAAGGTTATTTTCCGTTCATGCAGGGCTTATCCACCTTGCCTGCGCGAACGAACTAATAAAGGGGTTCACACCAAACATAATGGTCCATGATGGACCACACCAACAGACATAAAAGGGAAAGTTATTCCTAGCAACTTTTGGGGCAGCGGACCGTGCTTACAAGCAGGGTGATTGATCTGATAAGAAAGGCCATGCATCTCGTACCTACGGGCCTAGTCTGGCCATAGATGGAGATAGGAAAGAGGACAGGTGTTACCATACAGCACGGCGCGTCGCTCCGGCGTCGGCTCCCGCGGCCTGGAGCCCTGTGTCGAGGTTATCCCAGCAGCTGTGGGCGGCGGCATGGGCGTGTCCGCCCGTAGGGTGCCGCCCGCCCTCCTCCGTTCTTCTTATACAGCAGTGGGCGGAGTGGCCTCCTCCCACTCTCCGCCCCTGGGCGGAACCTTGTGGTTAAAAGACTGGCAGTGAAGTGAGCTCACTGCCAGTTATTGGTTCTGTTAGCCTCTAGTCAGGTCTGTTCCAGTCTGTGCTAGTTGCTCGTCAGTATCCTGTCTGTTTACCTGTGAGCTCCATCCCTAGCCTTACTCTGCTTGTAAGTTTTGTTGGTTTGTTCCACCTGCCTCTTCTGTCGGCACTCTGTCCCCTGTTAGTAGTTCCATCCAGGTGGTCGCCAGGTCTCTAGCCAGCGCAGGGACCGCCGCCCAGTTGTCCGCCTGGGGTTAGCCAGGGCCGAGGCAAGTAGGCAGGGACAGTGGGGTGCGGGAAGATCAGGGCACCCCACCTGGCGCTCTGGGGGGCAGAGTGCCGTAACATAATAACTGGCCCTTAAAATACTGTTTTTCTTTTCATGGCGGCGATCAGCGCCCTTGCAAACCAGCTGCAAGACCTGGTGCCGGTGATCCGGGATTTGTCAGCTCGCATGGTGGCCCAGGAGCAGTGGGCGTTGTCGCAGGAGCAGAATGCCGTTACCAGTCCCGAACCCAAGTGCCCTCTTCCCGAGGTGTTCTCTGGGGAGAGGAACAAGTTTTTCGTTTTTCAACAGGCGTGTCGCCTGTTTTTTCGGATGCGTCCCCGCTCTTCCGGCTCGGAGGTCCAGAGGGTCGGGCTCATAATGTCCCTGCTGCGGGGCTCTGCCCAGACTTGGGCCTTTTCCATTCCCGAGGGCTCCCCCTCCCTGCATTCGGTGGATTCCTTTTTTCAGGAACTCGGGGGCATCTTCGATGAACCGGACAGAGTGGGGTTGGCGGTTTCACGGTTGCTGGCGCTGCATCAGGGGTTGCTTTGTGTGGAGGATTATTGCTCCAGTTTCAGACGCTATGCGGGTGATACTGCATGGAACGATAGCACCCTGAAAGACGTTTTTATGCAAGGTCTCTCGGACGCGGTCAAAGAACTGTTGATCTCCCATCCCGTTCCCGGGTCCTTAAAGGAGGCTATGGAGTTAGCAGTGAAGGCAGATAGGAGGCTCAGGGCTGGGAAGCAAGATAGACCGACACATAGAGTCAGGGAGGTCATTTGTCCTGTCCCCTCCCCGTCCGTACCAGTCTCTGTTCCCGAACCTATGGAACTGGACCTGCTGGACCCCGAGGAGCGACGCCGGATTCGGTTATTACATCATCTCTGTCTTTACTGCGGGAAAGCTGGACATCGGGTGATAACCTGCCCCCGGAGGCCTCAGCGTCCACAGTCTGAATCGGCAGAAAGACTTCCAGTCCTAGGCGATTGCAGGGAGGGTCGCCTAGGACCTCAGGTACGTCCTAGACTTCTGATACCCTGCCAGGTTAGATTCCGGAACTTCTCCCGCCTAGGGCAGGCGTTTATTGATTCCGGAGCAGCTGCTAACCTGATAAGCATGCGTCTCGTTGAGCCCCTGAGGGCTGAATTTGTGGCGCTAAAGACGCCAATTCGTTTTGCTAGCATTAATGCTACTCCTCTTGCTTCGGGCTTGGTACGATGGAGGACCCCAGTGTTACAACTCACGGTGGGGGGTCGCCATTCGGAAGGTCTATCGTTCCTGGTAATGGAGAAAATGTCGGTAGACATGATTCTAGGGATGCCGTGGCTGGCGTTGCACAACCCCCAATTCGATTGGGCCACTGGGGAGCTAACCCAGTGGGGGCCGTCCTGCCATAGCCATCACGCTTCCCTTCCTCCCTGCCCAGTCGATACCGCACTCAGTCCCCGAGGTCTCACTTACCTTCAAACCCCGTCCGCCCGCCCTGCTGCTGATGTCGCCACCGATGCCCTGCATAGGGGACGGAAGAAAGGGGTGGGGTCTCGTATGCAGTTGCGTTGTGAGGAGAGTCTGTCGGTATTTGAGCCGTACAGGGTGGGACAGAAGGGGTACCGGTCCTCTGGAAATCGCAAAAGGAGGGGTCGCAGGGGGTTCCATAAGTCGTTGTCGGAACCTGTTGTCTCTTCGGTGATGGTATATACTCATAGCATGATGGATTGGCCACCTGGGGAACACAACTCCCTGTTGACCAACCAGTCCATACGCCATATGAGAGGTTACAACAGAGTGGGGAGGAAGAACTCCAGTGAAGTATTTCCGACAGACAATGTCAGAGGAACCTTTTTGGTGACAGATAAAAAGCAAACAGTTGAAGGTGAAGCCCAGCGGACCAGACTGACGGAATAACACCACCCTAATTCCATCACCTGTTACGGATGACACACCGTAACAGGTTAGGTCTGAATGTTGGTTGACATTTCATGTGCAGTCATTTGCAATGTGGATGAGAAACAGAGATAAGTCTAGTATCCTTGCTATATCTGGCAAAATGTACATGCGGCCATAGCTTAAAAAAATAATAGTGTATCATAAACCACATTATTAGAATTTAGATTATTACACTAACTGCAAAATGTATTGCTCAATATTTCTGCTTAGAGTTGATTACTTGTTGACTGCAATGAACCCTCAAGCTTTGGCACACAATTACATATCTACTATGGAATTAGATCAAGCAACTGATATGGGGTCCATAGGGAAAGCGGGTCCAGCACTGAACTGTCATTTTTGCTTCCTGTCGGATTCATAGTGTTTGTCTGAGTCCCCATTTCCTTGAGCTCAGTGCATACAAACGTTTACAGCTCCCAATGTGTTTAGTACTAGCTGTAAACATCCACATGCTTATCGCCCCGTGCATGCAGCCAGAATTTTTTTATTTAAACCTATGACTGTGTAAACTGATTTTGAGCTGTATGCCTAAAATAATGCTACTCTTCCTGCAAGTATAGTGTAGGATCAGGTGGAACTCATCACACGTTGATGACATAGGCCTCATGTCCATGGGCAGGTCAGATTCAGTGGCAGAAGCCTGCAGCGGAATCCCACCTTGCCCGCAGCCAAGGACATTATTCTACCTTTTCCGGGTCTGTGCGGGTCTTCTGCATCCGGGCTGGATCTTCTTTCTTCTGCACGGCGGATGTGTTCAAACTTCAACTTTCCCGCAAGATCCGCTGCAATTCTGCAGTGTCAGCTGTGAGTGTGCCGCAGATCAGACGGCTTCCATGGACTTCAATAGAAGCAGTCAGTGTGGCATCCACAAAAAATGGAGCATGCTTAAACTATTTTGTCGGCGCCCATGATTCCCTATGAGCGGCTTGATTTGTGAATCTCCCACGCGGGTGTCCTGTGCGGGTTCCACAAGTCAAACCTGTCCGTGGACATGAGGCCTTAACCTGTGGATATCACTGCTCCCTCTAAGCAGTATGGTCATGCAGCTCATAAATTCTTCCCACTCAGGGAAAACCTGCTTCCTCAGAAACTTCCTGAGCTTTCCCCTTAAAAAACAGTTTTTTTAGAAATCCGCAAATAAGGGAGATGGAATAATACCTCCGCAGTGCCACCTATTGGAAGGCTTTGAAAAATCCATCATAGTATCGCTGGCCTCTACTGCGAAGAATCCAGTTCCGTACTTATCCTCTCAGGGCTGTGCATTCTGCATTTTTTTTCCAGCTTCCAGGTCACATAGCCAGCACTCTGACAATGCTCTGTGTCCTGCAGTCAAGGGGGCAGTATTTAGCCTACTACTAGAGCCAGGACTGGAGCCAGGAGAGGGGTGTAGCCCACCGGACCCAAGGTATGCATCATTAGCCTTTCTACTGACTTTCACCATGGGTCCTATAAGTAACTATTTGACTGCCCTAGACCATCAGATATCTTTACTGTCATAAGCTACCAGCTATACTAATATTGAAGGGGTTTTTTTTTTAAGAAAAAAAAAATTGGAGCAGGGTGCATCTGGAAACATCTAGCGGAACAGATGTGTTTGGAACACAGAGGTCTTTAATATCAGGAGGGAAAAGGGATCCAGCTGGAGAAGTAGAGCTCTGCCTCTCTCACTCCTCCTTGGACTGATTTTTGGAAAATCAGGCCGATCAGTCCGGACCTATTATTCCATAAATCACTCATCACTACTCAGCCATCAGGTCTCTCTCTTTACCACGGGCCACTCACCTACTATGATCAGTACATCAACTACTGCCATTTTTACAAACTGCATATCACTTCACCCAATGTCATGATGTCATTCTATGTACCTTACGTACATCATGGACCCTTTCCTTGCAGAAGGCCATATAGGCTACCAAAAGTAACATAGCATTATCCCAGCACCATGGCATCAAATTCTAAGGGAAAACTTCATCCATAGCAATAAATCATATTAGACTATGCATTACATACAGACTACAGTATAACAACATTGCAGCAAACAGCTAAGTGCAGCATAGGGAATAAACAGAACAGATTAAGGTATTTCCTGTGAATAAATAAGGTTAGCAGCAGACACACTAACAGCAGCAGTCCAATATGAAACCATACCTCAGGGTGTCTCCTACTAACTTACAGAGGCAAGAAGATAAGTTGCTGAAGGCTCTAGTACGTGTCTTATCTCACCCAGTGCTACATTTACAGCTACACTGCTGAATGCTGCTGCATAATGTCCTCCATTCTGCTGCTTCTGAGAGCATGATACAGACATAGGAGAGCAGGATTTCCTCTTCCTTGTATGTGTATTGTATGAGACATCATAGCAGTTTGTCTCCACCCAGAAGCTCAGAGAAACAGAAATGGAGCCTACAGATTGGGAAACTATTAAAAAATACAGGTTACAGGTCAGATAATACCCCAAAATAATGCTACATCTCATATACATACACTACTAACATGTCTCAGATAAAAAGGAAAGGAGAACAGTGCCACATAGGGTAAGTATGCCTAAGTTTACAAAACAATAGACTAAGATAAAAGGTGCTCACTAGAGATGAGCGAACGTACTCGGTAAGGCCGATTTCGCAATCGAGCACCGCGATTTTCGAGTACTTCACTACTCGGGTGAAAAGTACTCGGGGGCGCTGTGGGGCGGGGGGAGGCGTGGTGGAGCGGGGGGTAGCAGCGCGGAACAGGTGGGAGCTCTCTCTCTCTCCCTCTCCCCCACACTCCCCTCTGCAACCCCCCGCTCAACCACAGCGCCCCCGAGTACTTTTCACCCGAGTAGTGAAGTACTCTAAAATCACGGTGCTCGATTGCGAAATCGGCCTTACCGAGTACATTCGCTCATCTCTAGTGCTCACCTTTTAGTGGTCTGTAAAGATAGACACAACACTAGTAAAGAACAATATGGGGAACCACGGCCCAGCTATAGAAGAAGCAGTGAGTAAAGGGGTCCAACTCCTTGAACATGCTCTTTTATAGATTTTTAATAAAGTTGCATGGTTGGATTGGAACCTGCACCCTGTATGTGAACTATTTTTTTGCAATACATTGCTCCTTCATGTACATACACTGCAGCTTATTCTGAAAGGTCATCTGAAACAAAATCTTTTCTCCTTAGGGAGAGCAACTATATACTATAAACTAAGTGAGGAGACTCAAATGGCCATGCACACTCCTCTGGGTAATATGCAAATAAGGGAGATGGAATAAATCCTCCACAGTGCCACCTATTGAAAGGCAGCATTCCTTCAAGCCAAAGTCAGATTTTTATACAAGCCTTGTTACAATGACCGGGAATTAAAAGCAAAGCCAGACTCCATGTACAGACAGCTGTTTCAGAGTTTTTGCCTTTCATCAGTGTACAGTAGGAGTCTGGCTTTGCTAGAGAGAGGCCTGGGATGGGGGTCACAAACGCTATCTTTTCTCCTTAGGGTGAGCAACTATATACTATAAACTAAGTGAGGAGACTCAAATGGCCATGCACGCTCCTCTGGGTAATATGCAAATAAGGGAGATGGAATAAATCCTCCACAGTGCCACCTATTGACTGTGGAGGATTTATTCCATCTCCCTTATCTGAAACAAAAGAAACAATTTAAATGTAGCCCATTTGATGATAAGTCTGATTTAAAAAACTTGATGTCAAGTTATGTTGTTAAGATATGATTTAATAATAGCAAAAGAGTCCAAATATTTGTTTTAAATACACAAATGAAGATTGAAGCTCTGATTGGTTACTTGTTCAATCATTTCCTAATTGTTCTCCAGTGAGTTAAATTGGCTTAGTTACTGGAGCTGTCCTTCAAAGTCACTAAATCCTTCCTAGCATTTTATTGTAAATTGTAAACATGCTGTGATGTTAATTACTTACCAATCACATGAAATATACATCACTCAGTGTCCCTAGTGGATTAAAAGCAACTTAATAGTCACTCTAATTATTATCTATGATACTTATTTGGAGAGAATATTTAATTGTCTAAAGTAAAACCTGGGCGACACTGGCTGCATACAAGTATCTGCACTGCCATTTCTCTGCATGTGAATATCGGATAGGATAAAGAAGAGTTTGACTTTATACCGCTCGATACTGGAAGCTCTACTTGATTTGTTTGTGTTAAATAATTATGTATCGGTCCAGTAGTAGATTTTATTGTATGCAGTCAGCAACCAAGACCAGCTGGTGCAGCCTTATGTTATGCTATTGATATTCAGAAGTAAGGGAAAGTCACTATGATTGCCCACTCATAATGCAACAGATGCGAAGTGACCCAGCATGTATCTGAATTGAAATTAAAAATGTACCTCAGTCATTCAACAAATGATGCTGATATCTAGCTTTAAGATCCTCCTTGGTTAGATAATTAAATTTCTAAAATATTTTTGTGGAATTCAAGATTCAAGGTTATTACAAATGATCTTCCTGATTTGAAACCCTCATAACTTACGTTTACTGATATTCAGATACATTTGATATCAATGGAAACAGAAACTCATAAAGTTCTGTTGCACAACATCAAAAATATTTTCGACATTAGAGGTGATCAATGTGGCCCCCTTTATCACTGACACACATGATGCTTGTAGTCAAGTTCCTACCATACACTTTGTAGCGTTTCACGATTGACTGTTGCGATGGCTTCTGGGATGCGTACTCCCAGATCATGCATGGTGGGTGGTGAGGGGGGGCATGTAGACTTTATCTTTAACACTTCCCCAGAGAAAAAAATTAACAAGATGTAAGATCCAGGGAACTTGAAGGTGAAGGAAGAAGTTCATTACCGTCATGACCTGCACGGCCAATCCATCTGTCTGAAAGTCGCCTGTTGAGCTCACTTCTGACTTCATTGTAAGAATGAAGAAGGGGGGGCTCGTCCTGTTGGAGGATAAAACCTGGGATTTCCTGTTCCAGCTGCGGTTGAAGCCATATCATCAGAGAGGCTATCCACATTGGGATTATTTACTCTAGAAAAAAGACGGCTAAGGGGTGATCAAATAACTATGTATAAATACATGAGGGGACAATACAAGGATCTCTCCCAGGATCTGTTTACACCCAGGACTACGACGGTAACAAGAGGGCATCCGTTACGTTTAGAGGAAAACAGGTTTCATCACCAACATAGAAGGGGGTTCTTTACTGTAAGAGCAGTGAGACTATGGAACTCTCTGCCTGAGGAAGTGGTGATGGCAAAATCCATAGAGGAGTTTAAAAGGGGACTTGATGTCTTTCTGGAGAGGAAGGACATTATAGGTTATAAATCTTAGGTTAATTGTTAATCCGGGTATACAGGCAGGTAGGAACTATTAGGGGTTGATCCAGGGAACAGTCTGATTGCCATTAGGGAGTCGGGAAGGAATTGTTCCCCCAAAAGGGCTAATTGGCTTCTGCTCTTGGGGTTTTTTGCCTTCCTCTGGATCAACACAGGAGGATAGACATGCTGGACTAGATGGACATTGTCTTCATTCGGCCTAACGAACTATGTTACTATGTTTATATCTGTAGCGTCAAGGTACGAAATCACTGTGATTGATTTCTTATGGAAAAAGAAGGGGCTGTACACTTTCCTTTAGGTTATAGCGCAAAACACATTCACCTTACAGGAGTCATGCACATGCTCAACGTAGACCAGTGGGTTTTCCCTCCCCTAGATTCTGACATTACATTTGGTAAATGTGCTGGAAAGGTGGAAGGCGGCTTTATTACTAAAACACTAAAGATTCCATGAAACCATCACTTTCCATTAGAGTTCGCATATTCTTGCAGAAAGAAAGTAATCTCACCGGTTTCAGGGCTGGTAAAAAAGTGCAATCAGTAGGGATAACATTGCAAACGGTTGCGCAGAATCATCCCCCGTTTCAGCTGTGGGTTGTCAATTCTGTGCTTGCTCTGATGGTGGATTTCTGAGGACTTCATGGGAAACTTGCACAGACACTCTCCACTATTTCCATACTTACTGATGGACTTTCACTTAGGCCCCCTGTCCACAGCTGTTGCTGAATATCGCTAGTGATATTCTGCGGCAGGGGATGAGGCGGGAGACCTGTCAGTTCTCTGCGGTGAGCCTAGCTGACAGATAGGCTCACCGCGGAGAATCGTGGCAAGTCGGGGCCTGTCGCGATTTGAATCCAGCGAGCGGAGAATCACTATGCTTCTCTTCTCCTGGTCAGGGGGCTGCGCTTTCCGTAGCAACGCTATGGAAAGCGTGCACTGCATTACCCGCGGCTGGATTATCGCTGGGATAACGCAATGCAAGAACACCCGTGGACAGAAGCCTTACAGTGCAACCTTTTTCCTTAAAAAGGAAAACTAATTAGAAATTGTGTGCCCGCTGGGGGATCTCCACCAAACTGTTTGAAAAGGACATTACACACTAATAACAGACCGGTAGATGTGAAAATCAAGGACACAAGATGCTCACTAGAGATGAGCGAACGTACTCGGATAAGCACTACTCGTCCGAGTAATGTGCCTTATCCGAGTACCGCTGTACTCGTGCTGAAAGATTCGGGACGCGCTGCGGAGCGGGGAGCTGCAGGGGAGAACGGGGAAGAACGGAGGGGAGATCTTTCTCTCCTTCTCTCCCGGCCGCTCTGCCCCGCTCCCTGCTGCGACTCACCTGTCAGCAGCGGAGCGTCCCGAATCTTTCAGCACGAGTACAGCGGTACTCGGATAAGGCACATTACTCGGACGAGTAGTGCTTATCCGAGTACGTTCGCTCATCTCTAATGCTCACCTGTCTTCAATGGTAGAAATTTTATCTCATACTCCCTTAGTGTTGGAACGGGGCAACCGGTGAGTATGAAACACAGCTCCCAAGACTCCCAGTCCCTCACATTTAACCCCCATAATGTAGTTTATGGGACTCAAAGGTGACGACAGGTCTGCTTTAGATTTTTCAACCAAATTTGGAAGAAATAAATTGTACCTCTAGACAGAAATAAACACATGATAGTGTACCTGTATCCTCCTGCATGCAGTAACACTATATAGTCTTTCTCTTCAACGCTCAACCATCCTACCTTAAGTTTGTAAAACAAGAAGAAACTATATTCTGTAAACCATATTAGCTCTCACTGAGCTGTTCTTTCTGTCAGATGGTCACGCATAGACCCTAAAACTATGTCTATATATAATCACTCCTGCCTTCGATTTCCATTGGCAACAAATCAATATCAGGGGGAGTCAACTGTCCTCTCCCATCCCTCTCACCGCATAGAAACATGCTCAATATATGTCGGTAGTTACAACTCTTAGGGCCGTTTACCATTACACATATTCCATACTAATCACAGATAGGATCTTGTACATTCTTGTACATTCTAATTTTCTCAGTATTGTGAACATCCCCGAAGTGTGTGTCAATACAAGATACCATAAATAGGAATGCATATACCTTTACATCAGTTGTCTGCGACCTGACACTTTTCATCTGTTGTAAAACTACAATTCCCAAGGAAAGTTACATACTGTAGGGTCATAGAAAACTGTATGAAGTCAATAAATAAATAAACATATACAAAGCACATAAATAATACATGCAAGTACTGAAGTAGCCCAGTGACCTTCCTGGCAGCTTGGATGCTGGGCTGATCTGACTTCAACAAGAGCCAAAGCTTCTGCTCGTCCATAGAAGGTGCAGCTTTATGGGGAAACAAGTGCCTTGAACATGAAGAAAAAACAAGAGGGATCATAAAAGGCCTATAACAGTAATATTGGACACACTGCATAAAATACTTCTAGAAAAAGCATATAATAAGACTGTAGACACTATTCTCATCACTGGAATTGGGCTTCAAGAAATCTGTATGAGAACAGTATTTTCGACATTCTTTATATTATAAAAGCAGGTACAACTATTAGCCACAATTATTAGATTCATAAAAATCAACCAAAGTGAAAATGTTCTAAGTATTTTATGCATGTAGTTCTGGTAGCACAGTTACTATTAGGAAATGCCAAAACAACAGAATGAGTGCAATAGTATGTATTCTGTGATGACAGATTTATGGTGCAAACCATCCTAGCAGCTAATTGGCATTGGCTATTCTTTGTTTTTCAGTAATGTTACAGTTCTAGTAAGAACAGAGAACTACAAACATAGCCAAAGTGGTAAATTACAGCTTAGCAATTCACAAATCAATGAAAAACATCCATATTGTTCCAAGAGAAAAAAGACAGGATGCCTGAGAGGAAGAAAAAAATTGCTGTCCATATCAAGTGGATATGGAGGAGGAATTGATAATGGGTCAAATGAAGATGAGGAGTTGGGAGGAATAATGTGGAGAGGGATATTTTGGATAACTAAACCTAACAGGCCACCCATTTAGATAATATAATTGCCAGGGCTCGAACCAGCGAACTCCTGTGCTCCAGAGCTCTGTATACCGAGCTATCTAGCTTGCTGGACAGCTCCCCTGATAAACCTTGTCTGTGATCCTAGTTCCATGCCCCTGAGTTTTTACCTGACTGACTCCGCCCTATGTTTCCTGACTGGCTCCATCCTGTGTTTTCCTTGATTGGACATACTATAAAAGTCTGACCCTTTCTCCAGTTCCTTGCTTGTTTATTGAGCCCTCAGGCTTTAAACTAGCTCCTTCCTATAGCTTCTCCCTCTGAAAGAAGATTGCTCTTGTGTACCGACCCCCGGCTTGTTTCCGGACTATTGCTCTGCTTAAGGCCTCCTGCAGACGGGCGGGTCGGATCCGGCGGCGAGAATTCGTGTACTCACCCGCGCCCGCCGGCTCCGGCTGTTTGATGTGCCGGCTTGCGACGAAGCCGGCGCATGCGCAGACTGGAGCCGGCGGCGGGTGATTGACATTTCTGCGCGGGGCTCTGCGAGCCCCACAGTGAAAAAGATCATGCCTCGATTTGTTTGCCGCGCAATATTTCACGCGGCCAAATCGCGGCCGTCTGCATAGGATTGCGTTTGTTAACGCAATCCTATGCAGGCTTCCAGCAGCGGAAATTCCGTGTGCAGGGGGCCTTAATCCTCTGACCCCATTGCTGGCTACGAACTGAGGCTTCAGTCTAGTGCCTGAGCACAACAATAATCTTTGGAAAATAAATACATATATATATATATATATATCAAACTATTGTGTGAGCTACATGGTTGGCCATATTAATATAAGGCAAAAGCATACTCAGATGGTCAGTGCAATCTGGACAACAACTTGTGTTAATATGACAGCCAATGTGATAAATAGCAAAAAAAAAAGCAAATTACTTTGTTTACTTAAAGGGGTTGTCCCGCGGCAGCAAGTGGGTCTATACACTTCTGTATGGCCATATTAATGCACTTTGTAATGTACATTGTGCATTAATTATGAGCCATACAGAAGTTATCAAAAGTTATTCACTTACCTGCTCCGTTGCTGGCGTCCTCGTCTCCATGGTTGCCGTCTAATTTTCGCCGTCTAATGGCCAAATTAGACGCGCTTGCGCAGTCCGGGTCTTCTGCTTTTCTCAATGGGGCTCCGTGTAGCTCCGTGTAGCTCCGCCCCATCACGTGCCGATTCCAGCCAATCAGGAGGCTGGAATCGGCAATGGACCGCACAGAAGCCCTGCGGTCCACCGAGGGAGAAGATGCCGGCGGCCATCTTCACCGGCTAAGTAAGAAGTCACCGGAGCGCGGGGATTCAGGTAAGCGCTGTCCGGTGTTCTTTTTTAACCCCTGCATCGGGGTTGTCTCGCGCCGAACGGGGGGGGGGGGGGGGGGTTGAAAAAAAAAAAAACCCGTTTCGGCGTGGGACAACCCCTTTAAGAGTATATTTCTGTGCTGAAAAATCCCTCTGCAGTGCTGGCCACTTGGGTCTCTCCCTCTAATTTGCTGTCCAAAGCCTGTTGTCAAGTTATGTCCATCTCTAGTAACAGAGATAACAACACAGATAAGAGGAAGTGGAGGAGGGTGTTGAAGAATGCTAGCTATAGAAGTCTTTGGAGATAAAAGCGGAGGGGAGGGGAGGGGTAGGAGGGAGACAAAAACAGAGGCTCGAACAGATGTGCTGCTGCAGCTAACTGGTACTTAAAGGGGTTGTCTCGCGAAAGCAAGTGGGGTTATACACTTCTGTATGGCCATATTAATGCACTTTGTAATATACATCGTGCATTAAATATGAGCCATACAGAAGTTATTCACTTACCTGCTCCGTTGCTGGTGTCCCCGTCGCCATGGATCCGTCTAATTCTGATGTCTTCCTGCTTTTTTAGACGCGCTTGCGCTGTGCGGTCTTCTGCCTGGTAAATGGGGCCGCTCGTGCCGGAGAGCTACTCACCGCGTCGTCATTGTAGCTCCGCCCCATCACAGGTGCCGATTCCAGCCAATCAGGAGGCTGGAATCGGCAATGGAACGCACAGAGCCCATGGTACACCATGGGAGAAGACCCGCGGTGCACCATGGGAGAAAACCGCAGTGCATCCCTGGGAAAGGACCGGCGGCCATCTTTGGGGGAAGATTTTTTAAAGTCCTTATTTCATCGGATCGGTGAGTAGCAAGCGGTTTAAAAACTGCTTTAATTTGCTATTTTATGCCAGGGGCGTGACAGGGCGAATGGGGTAAGGTAAAATTTTGAGGTTTGCCGCGAGACAACCCCTTTAATTCACAACTACTGCAATCATATCTACACTGCTCAGTGTTTCCCTTGTGTCCTCCATGCTGATTCCTATTTCTCTTCATGTGTTATAAAGAGTTCAACACAGAATCTGTTGTTTTCTTCATGTGCAATGTATAAAAGACATAATAGCAGCAGCCGTCTCCCAGGAGCTATGGGAAAACTGAAGCTTAAAAATACAGCCTGCAGAAGGGACAATTGAGAAAAATGCAGAATGCAAGTCATTTGTAAGCTAGAAAACCCACTTAAGAGACCCAGCAATCTAGCTGAAAGTTGTGGTTAAGTCGGGCTGCTGACCTAAAGAGAGGCTTGGGAGAACCAAGTTGAACTTTTGCACCATGAGCCATTAGCCAAACCACTGTTGACAGAGGAAGGAGATTGATTCAATCAGATATCATCCTCCATCCCAAAGAATTGAATGGGACGGTGGTCATTCATGCGCACCACCACTCCATATATATAAGGCATTCGGGGTGCACCATTCTTGGGATCGCTGGTGATTAGACCCCCAGCAATCCCATATTAATTCCCTATTCCGTGGAAGGCGGATAAATGTTTCAGTGGAAAATTCCTTTAATAATGATAAGATGTGAAGAAGAAACAAACCTGTGGCTAACTTTACACTGACAAGTGCGATATGGGGCCCCCATATCTCGCTCCCCACCATGTGATTTCCCCAGGGATGCCAGGCGTTTTCATGTCAAAACAGCCTCGCTTCACTTCGGACGAGAAGCAATCATGTTTTCAGTGGGAGACCTTGCAATGCTGCCGCCGGCCCTATTGAGAACAGCTTTCCCTTCTTTACAATTGGCAATGGTCATCATACGGTGGATATCGCTGTTGGATGTGAAGATAACTGTAGATTTGACAAAAGATGCCATTTGACCATAGCCGTAGTGCCTGTCCCCGTTTCATCTTCCCTGCGCATTCTTATAATAATAATTACTATTATCACTTTTTTCTATTGTTTTTTAACCCTATTGCTTTAATCACTGCATAGTGTTGCAGTTAAGAACGTGGTATAATTTCTAAAACTGCAGGTTGCAGTAAGACACCGGCAGAGTTGGCACAAACCTCTAATTCAGCTAATTAGACTATTAGACTTATTATTAAACACTGCTCTCTAAAGGACTTCCAGTGTACTGTTTATTATTCAGTTGTCATGTTTAGGATATTCTACAGTATTGTCTTTAATATAGTCATAATATCCGGGTTGGAGATGAAAAATAGTTCAAGATTGTATGTGACAACCTGTAAATTGACAGGTATACATTATAAAGGTCTTTGCTTATAATAATGAGTGCTAAGGTGGTTGCACATCTGTGCCTGGGGTTCTGTTTTCCTGCTCCGTTTTGGGAACAGGAAAGGGGAATCCCCGTGGCCGATTGGCTCAGTCTCTGGACAGAATAGAACAGTGCCGAAAGGACCTCGTTGACTATAATGGGGTCCATTCGGTTTCCGCTCAGCTGCCCAGCTTGTAGCCAGAAGAAAAAGCGCTTCTTGTAGCTTTTTGTTTCTTCTGGTATTTTGAGCCGGATCTTCAGTGGAATCCCCATTGGAGGTTTAAACACAGATGTGAAACCACTATTACTGATTTGTCATACCGATGACACAACTGGGCGAGAACCCCTGTTGGGGAATCTACCCAGCTCTCTGCCCGGAAAGATTCTTATATTCATCAGAGTTTTGGAACGCCAACCAATGATGCCACATTTTGGTAAACTTTTTCATGAGCGTCTCGAGTTTCAATTTATAGTGAAATGTGCTCATAGGACTACAAATGATATTTCTGTGGTTTGCTGATAGATAACTGTATATTACTACTGCACTAATAAATGGGAACCTCCTCTTTGGTTTCAAATCTAAAATTAAGCAAAATGTAGCCTCGTAATGTCTGCCATGTGTTGTTTTACGTATCACTGATCCACTTCTCTGCATAGCCCTGCCAGTGTATTAGTTCTCCAAATGCTGATACTTCCAGGCTCCTCTAGATGGAACTTTCTTTGTTTTGCACTTGTCTACCTTGAAGAATTATCTTCAGTGTTCAAGAGGATTTCTTGGAGCGTTCTGGGAAACATTTCTTTCATAAGCCCCACCTCAAATCCAATTTCTGGTTATACCAATATGTGTGTAAGCACAAGCCTAATGAAGCCATAGAATTAGGCCAACAGTGAAGCGTCTACTTCCAAATGCAATATAATTTGTGCAAAAGACCAGTGAATTTAGCATGTTGAAAAGACACTACTATATTCAAATAGCCAATTTCATAACAACTGTAGTCTGTCTCATGAAGAGAATGCAACCAATGGCGGCAGCATTGAGCGTTTCAATCCACCGTTTGTGGTTGGGGATTGGCCACCTGTGGCAAACGTCACTGGTGCCGATCACGTGACTGTCTCTGTTGACTGGAGGAAAGGGGAGGGGAGGACAGGTGGACAATCCCCAACTACAAGCGGTGGAATGATATACTCTATGCTGCCGTTATCAGCTGCATTCTTTTCGTGAAACTGACTATAGCCAATTGACTCATACTAAGTAAATGTTTTTATTTTTTGCCATTCCCTATATAACTAGCAGACACAGAGGTAATTAAAGAGACCACAAATTGACCATCACATTCTCGTACAATAAATATAATAATAATATCCACTATTGATATATTGGCATTATGTTAAAAATCAATATATAAAACTATTTTAAAGAGCTATTTCAGGAAAACTTTTTTATAATTTCTCCAGGATGCAATTGCTATACTTACTAGGGCAGATAGTAATATACTTACAGATGACTATATTGATGAGATATTAGCTCTGGCGTGGTCTCCTGTTGTTCCTCCACTGTAACTAGATGAACCCTCCTTTGTCTGCTGTGAGGACCAGAAGCATCTTCTTCTATTTATTCCTATAAGAGCCTAAATGTGAGTCTCATAGGAATGAATAGTGACAGTGACTTCCACTCAGCACAGAGTGGATCAAGTGGGATGATGTCAAAATCTCAGCACTATAGCAAACCATATATTATCTGCCCTATTATGCTCTGTATGTCAGTTCATCATGTAAATTAATGTGAAATGGCCTCATAGTGACGTTGGTACAGAAATCACAAGTTTTTCTATATTAGGATCATTGTATGTCTACAAGTCAAGTAACAAAAGTATATGTTTTAGCATTAGAGCAACTCATTTGGAATATTGTGCTCAGAGATATAGTAACAATAAGGTGGGTCTAAAGACTTGCTGTGCAAGATCTGAGACATGAAACACTTTAGGAAATATTGAGACGTTTAATACGTGTAACCTTAAGGAAAGAAGATATAGATGCAGAATAGAAAAATGGGTGGAGCAAAACCTGTGTGGTAGGAATGGTCAAAAGAAAAAGCAAGGGCCCTATGGATTAAAGTGTATAAGTTATTATGGAGGTGCTGCCAACCAAAACCTTATCCTCATAAGTGGGCATGTGTGAGCGGAGAGACAAAAGACTGGTGGCTTGGTGCAGCGCTCCAGAAGCAATCAAATTACTAGAACAATTAGGGTCAATGTCTCCATTATTTGGTAATATAGACAACCAGCTGAACTGATGAAGAGTTCTCACCCTGAAATGCATATTGTAATGCTGGTTGTCTATATCACCAAAAAAGGGAGAGGTTGAACCTAATCTTTCAATTAATTTGATTGCTATTGAAGTACTGCACTGAGTAACCAGTTTTTGTTCTTCATTTAATCTTCTATACATATATTTAACTATGTAAGCCTTAACCAGGCTCAAAAATGCTTAGAGATTTCTCAGACAGTTAGCAAACAGCGTGTGACCATAGAAGAGTTCAGCCCAGAGACCGACGTCACTGCATGTGCTAAGTTTTAATAACCAGTAATAAATTAATCGCAACAAGTTATGCATATGTATAAGTCAGATGTTCTCTAGCCTCACTTTTAATGAATTTGTCCAAAAAGACTATAAATACTTTGGCCTATTAACAAATAAAGGGAAACAGTCTTGATTACACAAGGTGCTTTGTGACTTGTCGATGAGTCTACGAGCAACTCGCATATTCACACACCAATTCTCAGGAATATACCTGTAGTGCTCTTTGCGTTAACAAAAATTTGGCGCCCAAACAGGGACACAGATTTTATTATTTTCATCACCAACAGACCTCGAAGGTGAATGTTTTGTCTCTGGGACTGACAGATTAATGGAACTCCAGTAAAATAAACTTATTCTTAGAATTATACCTGTCTTTCTCTGGGATAAGGAGTGTCCCACATCCACTGGTGAGGAAAAAACGCTACGGTCATGATGATATCCATGTCCAAGAACCAGATAGAGGTATATTCTTGTTGTTGTTTGTGTAAATGTAAGTTCTGTGATTGTTTGAAGTGCATATGATTGTCAAATAGTGGAGTGGTGTTATGGTTGTGTTTGCAATGTGATAGTGTCACGAAGGGGAAATAAGGCGTTGTTGCTTGAATGCTTAAAATTGCAGAAACAGACCTCAAAGGGAGTGGTAAAAGAAAGGAGCAGAACAGAACACTGACAGGGTCTGGAGGAAGGGTAAACTCCTGTGCCTCCCCTACACGCTCTACTCCATGATGTCACACATGAGCCATAGGTAAAGCCAAAGGTAATGCATGGTATAGTATCTTCTGCTTGTCTTGCCCAAGGGTTTAATACTGCTGTGACCCATTTTGCAAAGGGCTGCATGGTATGCACCCATAACAACCCATGCTAATTTGTCAAGGTACCTTCTCGCTGTGAGCTGTGGCCAATTTGTAGCAACTACAAATTGACTACATACAGCTACCAAAGTAAAACAAAATTACAAAATAATACAATAATATATACATAAGAAAGAAAATAACCCAAAGCCGAAGCCAACCAAAACTGTTCCCGTATGCGCCCTGTAATCCGACACCATACATATTATATATCAAAACATTCGAAACAAAACGAGGAATCCATTCCTGTACTTTATTTTAGCATAGAGATACTAGTTTAAAAAAACTATAAATATAGGAGAAAGAGGGGAAAAGAAAACCCAGACAACAAAAATACAAACCGCAAACGGAACAAAAAACGCCAGACAAACAGCAATGAAAACATAGATACCAGACGAAAAGCCACATCCACACCAAAAACAAACCGCAACAAAACTAGAACAATCTGAGAAATAGGGAAAAATCCTCTAAAACAAACAACCCGCATAACTATCTGACTTTGAAAAGTCAAAACATGGACAAATATTTAAACGAAACAAACGCGGGCACCTCAACGAGAGCAACACGTCAGCCAGATACAGACAAAAGAAACACAGGAGGGAAACAAAAGAGTAAACCCCTCAAAAACATCAAAGAAAAAGAGAGCAAGACCACACACCAACCCGTATCCCCCTTGAAGAGCACCCCACCGCGCACTACAGCCTCACCAAACTCCGACCAAGAGGCAATGGCCGCCTGCTCCACGCAAATGCACGAGCATTCACGGAATAACGACGTGGACATGACACAGGCGACATTAGTGGCACAAGAGGTCTCAAAACTGCTCCTCCCCCTATTTGACAACAGATTGGAAACACTACACAAATCTATAAACTCAGCACTGTCACAAATCACGGACAACACCCAAAGACTGACAGAACTAGAAACGAAAACCCAGAACACGGAACAAATCATAGCAACCTTAGAAGCCTCAATACAAAGAAGCCAGTCAGAAACCGAAATGCTGCGGGAAAAAAATCGATGACTTAGAGAATAGACATCGCCGCAATAATCTCCGCTTTGTGGGAATACCCGAGACAGTAACCAACAACCAGCTCCTAACCTACCTAACCACCGCGCTACCGCAAGCACTTCAACTGGACATGCCCAGAGACCCCCTAATAATAGAAAGAGCCCACAGAATCGGCCCACCAGGGGATGGACGTAACAACAGAAATAGACCCCGCCCAGTGATAGCAAAGTACATGCACTGGGCAACAAAAGAAACAGTCTTACAAGCCTATAGATGACAAGGAGGACTAACAATACAAGGATCGAAAATTCTGCTATTCCAAGACTTCTCGGTGGCAGTATCACAAAAACGCAAACTATTTACCCCAATCTGCCAAGCTCTACACGAACGAAACACACGCTTCCAACTGCTCTACCCAGCAAAACTAAAGATCCAAGATGGCAACAAATCCTTATTATTCAATACCCCGGAGGAAGCAAGAAGACACCTACAGATGGAAGAGAACGGAGAACAAGGCTGAAAAGAATGGGAAAAGGAACTGTACTGTAGCTCTTTATTACAACCCTGTTCCAAACACAGTGGATGTGGCGCACGCCACGCAAAAAGAAAAGGCGAAATAGATGTTTAAAGTTTACATGTTCATTACTACTATGTTTCTTATATTTTTTATGTTTTTTTCTTTCTTTTTGACCCATCTGACCTTTAAAAAACGGGCCACTAGGGGGATCAGGAGGCCCTGCAGGCACGGCACGATCAACATCCAGTTGCACCCGCGGCTCGCTGGGACCGAGGGATGCGACAAAAAAAAAGAGGCAAAAGCTACGGTAATTATAACCAAACCACACCTACCAACATGCCTAGAGACTTAGAAACAACAGAATACCAAACACCCACCACAATACAAACACTATCCTGGAACGTAGACGGACTAAACACACCCATTAAACGGAAAAAAGTACTGACACACCTGAAACGATATAAACCAGACATAGTGTTCCTACAGGAAACACATTGGAAGAAAGAGGGGAGGGGAGAACTTAGAGCACCATGGATAGAAGCATGTTACACGGCCTCACACACATCAGCATCACGAGGGTAGCTATCCTGACCAGAAAAAACATGTCACACACAATACTGCAAAGCATAGCGGACCCAGAGGGAAGATACCTAATAGTGAGAATCAAAATGGAAGAACAGACGTACGCCTTGGTGAACGTCTATGCCCCCAACACTGACCAACCAACATTCTATGTCACACTAATAGAAAAACTACAACCATATCTAAGCGACAGAATAATCCTGGGAGGCGATTTTAATAGCATACAAGACGAAACACTAGACAGAACGGGACCATCTACCCAAGCAACCTCAACCACACACGCACTACTAACACTTAAAGAACAACTCAGCGTATGTGACCCATGGCGACTCCTGAACCCCACTAGCAAAGAATACACATGCTGCTCCAACGCCTACCACTCATTCTCACGCATAGACTTCTTCTTAATATCAAACGGCATTTTTGAGTACCACCACCAATCGGAAATCCACCCAATATCCCTTAGCGACCACGCACCGATAGTAATGAGACTACAACTGAGAACCCCGCAAAGGCTAACCAAAATATGGCGCTTCCCCTCATTCCTATGGGAATCAGAGGACTTTAGAGCATACCTGAAAATTCACTGGAACAACTATGCAGACGACAATAGTGCGCATATTGACAACACAAACCTATTCTGGCAGGCTTCAAAAGCAGTGATGAGGGGCCACATCATAAGCTACTTGTCCCATAGGAGGAAAAAATTCCAAACGGAATTTGAGGCACTACACCACTCCCTCCTAGAAGCACAAAAAGAACACACGAACTCCCACAATGACAACTCATACCAAACCCTTCTCACAGCGAAACACCTACTAAATACGTTTGTACACACCCACGCACATTGGCAAAATCAATTAACAAAAAACAAATTTTACAGGTGGGGTAATAAGACGGGACGCTTGCTAGCCAATTTGTCCAAACAAAGACAACCACACAAGCCAATATTGACCTTAAGACATATTAATGGGGATAGTCTTACAACAAAACAAGAAGAGGTGGCTCAAATACTACACGAATATTTCGAAAATCTATATAGGGCAGAACCAACAAATGTACAAGACATAAACAACTTCTTAGAAACCGTGAACCTACCAAAACTAACAGAAGAACAAAAATCCCTACTAGACGCAGATATACACGAGGAGGAGGTACGAGAGGTGATCACAACAGCACAAGGGGGGAAAACACCGGGCCCCGACGGATTTTCCGCAGAATATTATAAAATATTAATAGCAGACATTGTGCCAGTCCTGACTCAACTCTACAACACAATATACACACACAATACACAGACAGAAGACTTTGGAATATCAAGAACGATACTGCTCCCCAAACCAAACAAGGACCTGACAGACCCAAGATCCTACAGACCAATAGCACTGCTAAACTGTGATTACAAGTTTCTGTCCAAGATACTAGCCAACAGACTCCAGCTAATCCTCCCATCCATACTAGACCCAGCACAGAAAGGCTTCACACAGGGGAGGAGTGCTTTAAAGAACATCAGAGCCGCCATAGCGGCGACGGTGGCAGCACAAAACCCCGAGGGCCAGACCACGATGCTACTGAGTCTGGACGCAGAAAAAGCCTTCGATAAGATGGCCTGGCCATTCTTAAACATAATACTGGAAAAAAGAGGTTTTGGACAGATCTTTGCGAATTACATAGACACGACGCAAATGAACGCCACTACCACCCTCACAGTCAATGGCCTTAACACCCCCAACATAGATCTATTTAGAGGAGCCAGACAAGGCTGCCCTCTCTCACCACTGTTATTTAATCTATCAATAGACCCCCTATTGAGATATTTGACACAAACGACACTCTTTACAGGGGCGACCTGCGGAGGTACTAAGATAAAAGTTGAAGCATTTGCAGACGACCTCCTATTGGTGATAAATAACCCCAGGGAAACACTGACTCCTATATTACAGGACGTCAAGAAAATCGGTAAACTCTCGGGCTACACTTTAAATCTAGACAAAACAGAGGCCTTGCTTCTCAGAGGACCGGCCAAACCCCCGTGGTCAACACAATACCCATTCAAGTGGGAAAAACACGCTATACAATATTTGGGAGTACAAATCACAAGAAGCCCACTCAAACTATATAACACAAATATAGAACCCCACATCAAAAAACTAGAAACTACCCTAAACACATGGAAAAACTTTGCGATCTCCTTCTTGGGAAGGATAAGCCTAATAAAAATGATAGAATTTCCCCGCTTATTATATATTCTACACTCACTACCTATATTTTTAAAACTAAAAGATATAAAAAGAATTAACTACCTATATAGGAACTTCATATGGGGGGGAAGAAGACCGCGTATCGCGCTCAAAGCGCTACAGAAACACAGAGAGAACGGAGGAACTAACTTACCTAATCTCAGAGACTACAATCTAGCAGCCCAGGCGCGAATCATCCACGACTGGATTCACGATAAGTCATACTTCACAAACAGACCACTAGAACAGGAGATGGTCGGCACAACACGACTCCAGAACATCCTCCATCATACATACGCAGAACTCCCAGAAAAAACTAAAAAGAATCCCTTGATACTGACGGCCTGGAAAACATGGAATAAACTGCGCAAAGATAGCCAAACATCGCCACAAACATCACTGTATTTGTCACTAATGAACAACCCCAACTTCCAGGACGGTAATCCCCACAATATATTTGTGGAATGGGAGGCCCAAGGAATACACACTATAGACAAACTATTACACATAAGAGAACGACGAGTCTTAACGCACGACGAAATGAAACAAAAATACCCCGAACTCCGAATTCCACTATTCTCATACCTGCAAGTCAGACATTACATCACAGAACTCATACCACGATTACAAGAACCTGATTGGGTACAAACAGGCGACACATGGATGATCAGGAAAACGGGCCCGCGGGGCATGATCTCAAAGCTGTACAGGGCAATAAGAAATAGGAGAGAGCAGGAGGACATTGATCCGGGGGTGGGCAAATGGGCCACGGACAACCCCGATTTCACACCGACACTGATAATGAAATCCCTAACCTCGGCACATAGGTACTTACCATCTGCCAGGTTCCTGGAGATGAGATTGCAAATTGTTCATAGGTCATACCTAACCCCAAGCAGAGGATACCACATAGGAATTTACAATACCTCAAACTGCTTCAAATGTCAAGCACCACACGCAAACCTATACCACAGTTTGTGGACATGCCCCTCAATACAGGATTTTTGGACACGAATAGGTGACTACACAAAAACACACCTGACGAATTTTTGCCCACAAGAACCAACATGGGCAATACTTGGCTATTTAGATCCCGAAATCTATCACTGCTCAAGGGGTGTCAGGAAATTACTGCACTTCATAGCAGCGGCAGGACTAAAGGCCATTTTACAGACATGGATACAACCAACAGGGCCTCCATTCAGACTGTTCCTGGACAAGCTAGCGTTTCTGTTTCAAATGGACTGGGCAGAAACATCGCTTTTTAAAGAAAAAAAGGTACAAGCCTTTTTTGAAACCTGGGGGAGTTTCATTCAATTATTACCACAAAGGGTAAAAGATAGACTGAGAAGCTCCTTCCACTATACTTGCTGGTTCCAGGAACGGGTGGCAATAGGAGACATACCTATCTAGGGTGAAACACAGACCGTGCCGTAGCCGTGCGGGGCCTCCACAAATTTTTGCAGATCCTCAACAAACAGGTCAGTAGATCAAAAAAACAAAAACCTGTGGTCAAAATGGGTCAAAGTTTTGATTTAATATATATAATTTGTTTGATTTAATGTTTTATTTTATGTTTTATAAAAATACAAAAAATGCAGGTTGATACAAAACACAAAGAAAAATCCTGCAAAACTATGATAACACTGAATGTATGTTTTAACCTGTTTAATAAAGACAAATTTAAAAAAAAAAAAAAAAACTATAAATGTTTGAATGTTAAAAAAATAACTTTCTCAGCTTTTTACTTCGAATAAAACTAAAAGATGGAAAAAAAGTCAGTGAAAAGGATATTAGAAAATAGCCCTATATGCAACGGGGAAAAAATGCAGCAAAAATAATTTTGGTGGCTCAAGGAAAAAAAAATAGGGCAGTTAAACCAACACATGGGTAAAATCTCTAAAACGTGTCTGGTCCTTAAGGTACAAAACAGCTTGGTCCTTAAAGGGGTTGTCCCGCGCCGAAACGGGTTTTTTTTTTTTTCAACCCCCCCCCCCCCCCCCGTTCGGCGCGAGACAACCCCGATGCAGGGACCTAAAGAAAGCTTACCGGAGCGCTTACCTGAATCCCCGCGCTCCGGTGACTTCTATACTTACCGGTGAAGATGGCCGCCGGGATCCTCTTCCTCCGTGGACCGCAGCTCTTCTGTGCGGTCCATTGCCGATTCCAGCCTCCTGATTGGCTGGAATCGGCACGTGACGGGGCGGAGCTACACGGAGCCGGCATCCTGCACGAGAGGCTCCATTGAAGAAAGCAGAAGACCCGGACTGCGCAAGCGCGGCTAATTTGGCCATCAGAGGCCGAAAATTAGTCCGAAACCATGGAGACGAGAACGCCAGCAACGGAGCAGGTAAGTATAAAACTTTTTATAACTTCTGTATGGCTCATAATTAATGCACAATGTACATTACAAAGTGCATTAATATGGCCATACAGAAGTGTATAGACCCACTTGCTGCCGCGGGACAACCCCTTTAAGGGGCTAAGCTAGGAGTGGACAGACTGCCCTACAGAGCCCTGTACTGCCGCACAGAATTCCACCCATGTTAGCTTTATTAAAATGTGTCTGGAGATTGATTCTTGTATTTTGAAGCCATCCAAAGGCAAGTGTTGGGCCATTGTTGAAAGGTTGTCACATGCTTTGTGCTTTGTGAAAACGAAGAAAAAAAATTCTGCACTGCTTGCTAGAAAAGTATTACAGCATACAGTAAAACTCCCTATATGTGGGAATTTCCTCATGTACTGTTGACAGGTCATTATCCTAGGAAATAGCACAGATTTATAAATTGCGCTGGACAGTAAGAAGTAAAGTAGTCATTATTGACATCTCGCAGTTGATATGACATCTTTAATGTTTTACAATTATATCTAGATTGTATGTCGCAAAGCTTTAGCTAAATTTATTTTATATATGAAAAATTGAGCGGACAACCTGTAAAACCGCTGCCGAAGACTTAACCTTGTAATACAATAATTA
The DNA here is from genome assembly GCF_035609145.1 of Eleutherodactylus coqui. NCBI lineage: Eukaryota > Metazoa > Chordata > Amphibia > Anura > Eleutherodactylidae > Eleutherodactylus > Eleutherodactylus coqui. The sequence continues at coordinate 59,657,926 of NC_089845.1, read as the reverse complement.
TAACTGACTTGCTCTTGTCATTATAGCCACAGAGTTCTGTTTCTGGTAGGAATAATAAGGAGGATGTGCTTACAGATAATAAAAATAGCAAAAGGAGTAGTCGGCTCATGTAGACAGAGGCTCAGACTAGCCCACCAGGGAGCCAGTGAATCCCATTTTGGGCGCCACCACCCGGCCCATGCCACACAGTACAGACACACACAAGCAGATGATGTTCTAGACAGCACTGACAGGCTCCTCCACATAAGACACACAGCTGCCGCTTGCCGTAATCCTGGAGTACCATCCTTCCCGTAATCCCGCCCTGCGCCTGCCAAGTACAAGTAAGAATGCAAATGGTAAGATGTCACTCAGCCCTGCTTGATGTCTTATCACTTGTGAATCGTCCAAATGTGCAGTTGCAATCGTCCACAAGGATACCCTATCCTGTAAAATAATGGGTCCGTCTCTTCAAATTGCGACGCAAATGGGCCTGGGGTAGGCCAGTAAGATAATAGGCCCACCCTTGATGTGGATTTCAGAGACGGAATTCATGCAGAATGTTACACCCTGAATAAACCCTAAGGGCTTCTTCAGATGACAGTGATTTTTCCCTGTTTTGTGGACGTGAAAATCACAGCCGCAAAACGGGACGAAACTTAACAATGGTTTCTTTTTTACTAGTGGGATTAATTAGTAGTATTAACGCGTGAGAAAAGATAGGACTTGCCCCATCTTTTTTGTACATAGGGCAGCACCTATCTTCCTTCTTTTTCTTTCAAACTCACATGCATCAAAAGGCCAGTTATATTATACACCATGCAGATTTTGACTCGGATTCAGCTGCGGATCCACAGTTGACTTCAGCCTACACCTCTCACCTCTGAATACTGAGTTTTCACTGCGTGCACCAAGAGCACTTGGGGCTGTGACTCCTAAACTGAGGGAATTGCTCCAACAAGTCCCAGGAACAACATCCGAGCACACTGTCCAGAAGAGTATAATGTTAGGAACAGCTAAGATTCTGCACAGAACCCCAAAATTCCAAGGCCTCTGGTAAAGGACCCAAGGTTGAGTAAGACACATACTACCTGTAGGGGTGAGAAAAATATTTTTTTATATGCTGTATATATTACTCTAACCTGTTCTGTAAACTTTACTATATGCCAGGGAAGGGGATAATTCAATTTTCCTAAAAAGAGTAGGAGAATGGAATCTGGTATGTACTACCGTATTAGTTTAGGGTAGAAAGAAAAAACCCGGATCATTATCTATTACATATATAAATGGAATCGGCTTGTTGCCTGGATGCAGAGGTCCCAGCGGCATTGCTGGGGAAGATAAGGTATATTCTACAGACTTTTAAAACTATAGAACAATTAACACATCTAACACACAGGGGACATCATGTCTGATTTGCGTCATTCACTATTCTTCTCCATCTGATCCACACCACCATGATGACTTATTATAGCGACATCTCTGAAAAATTTAACACACAGACATTCTTGGTTCCTTGCTTTTACAGAATATCACCTGACAATAATAATGCCCCTCTTGACACTCCACACAGTAGTAGTATCCCCAAACAGTAATAGTACCCACTTTGTGGTCCCACATAGTAACAGTGCTCCCATACAGTAATAGTGCCCCCATTGTGCCCCATAGAGTAACAGGACCACCATTGTGTACTCATACAGTAATAGTGCAACCATATAGTACACAATAATAGTGTCCCCATATAGTAATAGTGCCCCTCTATGTCAATAAAAAAAAACAAAGCTAACACCCATTCCCATGATAAGAAGCAGGTCCTCTTTCTCTGCCTGCAGCCTGACATTGTCTGAGTCAGATGCCCGACAGCTCACGAGTGCCAGCCAATGTAAGTGCTGGGGTACGGAGCTGATAGCTGGACTGCACACATGCTTAGTTTTCAACTGGATTTGCATCCACTTATCCTCCAGGCCAAGCAGTGGTTGCACCCCTTGCGGCTTTGATCATTACACCCTTGAGAATATGTTGCTGTATGAACCTAAGGAGGACATCTCACCCTATTTGGATATTATGTATTGAATATTGTTGTGGTACCATGTACTAACCTGAGTTTAAGAAAGTTAAAGCTTACTGTGAATACGAGTAATAGGGACTGTCTATCACTATTATTGTTGTTGTGTGCAGAAGTCTTTATTGGCTGAAATAAGGATAGATTTTCATTTTTTCCATTTGCAGAAAACAGTTTGCATGTCTGGGATATCATATAATTGCACTTTATACTTTATATAGTAAATGAAAGAAACTGAGCAAAATAAGACAGCCACCACACAGCAAATGGTTATAGCGCGCTAAATATCTGTGATCTGGGCAATTCTCTAATATATTTTCTAAAGCAATTTGCATATATTAGTATATTTCCCAACTTTTTAGACTGTGAAGGAGGGACACTTATGGTTCATTGTGTGACAGATCCATTTTCCCATCCATATCTGTACACTTGAATGCTTTTAATTTAAATATTAGTTCAAAAATCATCGTAATATAGACATTTTTACAATCCAATGTGATGAAATAATATGCAAATGGGGTCTGAGATATAGTTAGGAAACGTAGAAAATAGTTTATAGAGTAAAATGGTAAATTTATTAATGCAAATTTATTTCCAAGGTCAAAAAGAGGGACATTTAAGGACCAAGCAGGGACAGAGGGACGTGGATCAAAAATAGGGACTGTGCCTCCAAAAGAGGGAAACTTTGGAAGTATGTATTAATAGTACATATACTGTATAGCATATTGCTAAATGAAACAATATACCATATATACTCAAGTATAAGCCTAGTTTTTTAGCATTTTTTTTATGCTGAAAAAGCCCCCCTTGGCTTATACTCGAATGAGGTAAAAAAAAAACCAACAACAAAAAACCTGCAATACTCACCTCCCAGCCAGCGTGTGTGTCCCGGGCGCTATTGTCTTCCCGTCGGTGTGGCAAGCTGCTTGAGAATTCACCCCACTGTCATCTATCTGCTCAGCTTTGAATTCCCCGACCGTCAGCGCTGTGTAAGTAAGCGCTGTGATTGGATCGTGCGCCAGCCAATCACAGCCGGTACTCAATTATTCACAGCCATTTAGTGGATGACATCACTGAATGGCTGTGATTGGTTTATCGAGCACCAGCTGTGATTGGCTGGCACTCGATCCAATCACAGCGCTTACTTACACAGCGCTAATGGTGGGGGAATTCAACGCCGAGCAGGGAGATGACAGGGAGAATTCTCAAGTAACTTGCCGCACCCCCGGGGAGACCATCGCGCCCGCGACACAGACGCCGGCTGGGAGGTGAGTATTGCATTTTTTCTTTACCTAGTATATACTCGAGTATAGCTAGGCTTATACTTGAGTCAATAATGTTTATCAGTTTTTTGTGGTAAAACTTATTGACTCGGCTTATACTCGGGTCTGCTAAAACTCGAGTATATACGGTAAGTCTTATCAAAGTATCATCTTCCAGTAGCTGTAATTCAATTTTCCCTGCATATAGACTCTATAAATGTCCAGAAGCCATCTCAGTCTCCAAAAAACACATCTAAGGTAAAATACGTAATTCTAAAGAGGGAGAAAAGTATGCATAGTTATAGGGGGGACATTTGCTAGAGAACGGCAAGCTGAACATTTGAACAGATTAATTGGAGCACCAGTGTCATATTCAGCTCCAATCTGTGTATTTGCCAGAATGATTGTTGACATCCTTCTCCAACCCCTTTTCAACAAATAGTTTTTGTCCGTAGAATTCCCTTTTGCTGGAGGTTTTTCATTGAACACACATTTTTTAGTATACTCTCAACATAGTTGCATGAGAACTCTTCACAAGGTTGGAAGTTTCTGAACTACTGCGCTCAGCAAGTCTAGCACAGATGACCATGCCTTGTTCGTTATTGCTCAAATCACTTGATTTTGCAGTTCTAATGTGGATTCACACTGAAACTGATCCATGGAAACTTCCCCCCTTGATTTTATACTGAACTCATGGAATCATAGAATTGTACAGTTAGAAGGGACCTCCGGGGTTATCTGGTTCAACCCCCTGCTCAGTTCAGGATTTACTAAATCTTCTTAGACAGATGTCTATCCAGCCCCTGTTTGAAGACTTTCATTAAAGGAGAACTCACCACCTCCCGTGGCATATTGTTCCACTCATTGATCACCCTCACTGTCAAAAAGTTTTTTCTAATATCTAATGTGTCTCCTCCTTTTCAGTTTCATCCCATTGCTTCTAGTCTTTCCTTGTGCATGCGAGAATAGGGCTGATCCCTCTGCACTGTGACAGCCCTTCAGATATTTGTAGACAGCTATTTAGTCTCCTCTCAGCCTTATTTTTTGCAAGCTAAACATTCCCAGATCCTTTAACCGTTACTCATAGGACATGATTTGCAGACCGGTCACAATCCTGGTAATGCTTCTCAGACGTTGTGCTAGTTTTTCAATGTGTTTTTAATTGATGGGGCCTAGAACTGGACACAGTATTCCAGATGAGGTCTGACTAAGGAAGAGTAGAGGGGGATAATTACCTCACATGATCTAGATTCTATTCTTCCCGTAATACACCCCAGTAATTGCCTTTGCTTTTTTTTATTGCTGCATCACACTCTTGACTCATGCTCAGTGTATGACCTAGTAGTATACCCAAGTCTTTTTTCACAATTGCTGCTTAGCTCAATTCCTCCCATTCTGTATGTGTTTTTCATTTTTCTTACCCAGATGTAGAACTTAGCATTTCTCCCTGTTAAATACCATTCTGTTAGTCATCGCCCACTGTTCAAGCTTATCTAGATCTTTTTGAATCCTCCCTCTCTCTTCTCTAGTGTTAGCTATCTGTCCTAGCTTTGTGTCATCAGCATATTTGATCGGTTTCCCCTCAATTCCCTCCTCTAGATCATTTATAAAAATAGGACTTCATCGGGACTTGGAGACTTGAATTCATGTAAGTTAGCTAAGTGTTCCTTCACCATCTCTCCGTTTATAGATAGCATGGAGTAATTTATTGCCCCAATAGCACAGGGAAAATCAGCTGGTGTTACATTTACTTTCTGTGAGAAAAGAGATACAAAATAGGAATTTAAAAGTTCAGCCTTTTAAACATAATTTTTAACCAATTCAACATTTTATTCGCTTTTGACATACCCCCAAAACCTTTTTTATTGCTTTTGTGCTCTCTTGTAAGCCACAATTCATTATTGTCTTTAGCTTTTCTGACACTTGCCCTACAGTTTCTGCAGACCGCATTTTATTTTTCTTTAGATTCTCCCCCCTCTTTCCATTTAATAAACATTATTTTTCTTCCTTCTTATTTATTTAAGTTCTGTGTTCATCTATCCTGGTCTCTTTCAGTTCCTTTGTTCTGCCAGGAGCTTTCTGCTAAATTCAAAGTAATCAGCGCTCCCATGGAGAATACCGCACCATGAACAGCAAACACAGCATGTGGTCTGTGTTATCTTCTCTTTGGCTGAGCGATGGATTTTATGCTCATCTAAAAATCATTGCTCAGCCGAAGAGTAAAAGATGGGAACATTAACACACAACGATTATCCCTCAAATGTTGGCTTTTGAGCGAATTTTGAGCGATTTAATCGTTGCATGTAAATGGACCTTTAGAAGCTCTAATTCTCCTTGTTTTTTTCCTATGCTCTGGGAATGTGCACATACTAGTAGGTACATATAACAACATTTTATATTAGACATACCTGTTCTGTCTGCCTCTAAACACATTAAGATATATTGATATTCTCTCATGTACTGGGAACAATTGCTACTATATTATCTTTTTTTGGAAAGCTGGGATCAAGAATATTGTTATTTAACCCTTGTTTCTAATAGGAATTGGAAGGAGCTCAATAGGGTCTAATAAGAGGTTGCTGCATTGGGCTTCCAGGTCGATAACCCTGCTCAGGTCATCATAGGGTGAGCCTGTTCAGTCATTCAGCCCCTCTCTTCCTTGGCCACGGCCTCCTTTTTGATGCTTCCTGATTTGTTTTGAGATATATATATATATATATATATATATATATATATATATATATACACACGTTTTGCAATATTAAGTAATACTTGTTTATGACACAGATAAGAATATTGGTTTCTAGTGATATCATTGCACAGAATTCACCAATTTCCATAAGTCACCACAGTGTTAACAGCAAATTATCAACTACTGCTGTATACTGTATTTTAGTAATGCTCATTCATTCTTCATGCAAAGCTCACTAGAGATAATGATCTTTCTTCTGTTTTCTATGCAGACTTGCATTTTCTTTGCTACTTTTTCAAAGTTCATTTGACTGGATGGAGAAAGTGAAAGCTTTGCAGGAATGTTACTTTGATAGGAGTCTTACTATATCTCCAGAATTTGGAGTATAAGGTTTCCTCATAATCATTTAAGACAGACCTTACTGCGGTGGTGATGTTTCATCAGGGTTCCATCAGTGTTTATTAATGTCAAGTTGCTGATGTTTCCATATATCTTACACTTAGTTTTTTTTCTCTTTATAGTTTTCAACTTTACAGGAACAGGTTAACTTTTAAGACTGCAGCTCCAAGATGAATTCCATATGTGACACTAAGGCTAGGGCTACATGGGAGCTTTGGCAGCAACATAGTCCTTAAAATATGATAAATCAAATGTTTAATGTAATACAATTAAACATTGGCACTGCAGCCATTTTTAGTTTCAGTTTTTTCTTCCCAGCCTTATGCAAGCCACAATTGCCTTATTTTTCCATTGATGTAGCACTATCAGTGCCTAATTTTTGTGGGACAAGTTGTAATATTTAATGGCACTATTTAATATACATTAAAATGTATTTAAAAACTTTGAAGAATTATTTATGGGGTGGAATCGAGAAGAATAAAACTGAATTCCACCTTTTTTTTGGCTTTCGATTTTATGGAATTCACTGTGTGGTAAAAATGATATGTTACCATTATTCTGCAGGTTAGTACAATTGTGGCAATACCATATTTATATAGGTTTTATTATAGTTTACTACTTTAAAAAAAAATTGCTTTGTGTTGCCATATCCTGAGACTCATAATGTTTTAATCTTTCTCTTGATCTGTGGGAGGGCTTGATTTTTTTCTGGTTCAAGCTGTAGTTTTTATTGGTACCATTTTGGAGTAGAGAAAACCTGATAGTACACTCTTTGTCAAAAAAATCCAGCCCCTAGAAGGAGTTGTCATTTGGCTGCAAAACTCAGCACGCAGTTACATCTCAGGCAGATATGCAAATAATTAGACTTGTATTGTGATTAGATGAACGGTCTTGTCACCTGAGTCCCTAAAAGTGGTTCCATGCTTGGCCTATAAAAAGGCTCTCAGAGGCTCCTTGTCTGTAGTGACCTCTTTTTCTGCTTTTGTAGAGCTTGTTGACCAATAGACGCCTCTACAATGTAATTAAAGAGATTTCACCCACTTAAGAGAGTTGAAGAGGGGGTGCATTATTGGTATATGAGAACCCGAATGGGTGTATCGACAAATTGCCCCACCTGGACCATTATGACCAGACTTTTATGAGGTGATGGGACCAGTGGATGCATGAGGTCATGCACGCAAAGTGACCAGGCACAGAACGCGCTTGACAGACCACCAGTAGAGAGGACCATCTCATCATTTGACAAGCGCTAGGAAAGCTCCAAATGTTTCATTGTCTGTCATCCAGAGACAGGTCGCAGCATCATTACACGCCCCTGTGTCTGTCAGAATCACTTCCAGGCACTTGGGTGAAGGACATTTGTCTCACGTAGCCTATAACGTGTACTACCTTTGATACCCACCCGCTGTCGACTCCACTCATGAATAATGAAACTGGACTGCTATAGAGTCGAAGTGGGTTGTCTTCAGCAAAAAATCAGGTTTAATTTAGGCACTGAAGATGACTGTGTTCATGTTTGGAGACTTAGCGCCTCAATCCTGCCCTTGCTGTGATATTCTGGGAGGCCATCGCATACAATAGTCGGTCACCCCTAGAAGTGGTACGAGGAATAATAACAGCTCAGAGATATGTTCAGGACATCCTGAAGCCACATGTGTTCCTCTCTTGGCGGCTTCCAAGAGGCATTTTCCAGCAGGATAATGCTTGGCAGCAAACACAAGGGGGTCACAGGAATGCCTCCACAAAATTACTACACTTCTGCTGCCTGGCCAGTCGCCAGATTTATCGCCACTCAAACATGTATGGTACCATCTGGAATGACAACTTCCACAGCCTACAAGTTTGCATGATTTAGAGGTTCAGTTACAGCAAATGAGGACCTCTATGCTACAGGATAGCATACAGAACCTGTATGCCTCCATTCCTGACCATATTCCATCTTCTATCCAAGCTAGAGGTGGCCCAACAGGGTACTAGAGCCTCTATGCCCACCCATATTACATTTTGTATTCAAGCTATAGGTGGTACAACAGGGTATGAGAGCATCCATGCCTACCTGTATCACATCTTGCATTCAAGCTAGAGGTGGTACAAAAGGGTACTAGAGCCTCCTTGCTCACACATATCACATCTTGTATCCAAGCTAGAGGCGGTACAACAGAGTACTAGAGCCTCCAAACCCACCGTATCACATCTTGTATCCAAGCTAGATGCAGTACAACAGGGTACTAGAGCCTCCATGCCTGCCTGTATCACATCTTGTATTTAAGCTAGAGGCAGTACAACAGGGTCTTAAAGCCTCCTTTCAAGTTCTCAGTTTTCCAAAAGAAATGATCCTATAGCTCCGATATTGTAATCACTTATAGTAACATTATAATCACACATAGAAATTTAATTGGATTCAGATAACTCCTTCTAGGGGATGTTTTTTTTCGGCAATGTATATTGGCTTTGTTAATAACAAACAGTAATTCTGGCATTGTGTATTTTTCTTTTGTGGCGTTCACCGTGCAATATAAATAATGAGATATTTTGAAAGTTTGGACTTTTATGAATGCAAAAATACTAAAACCATACTTTTTTAATATGCTAAATCATAAAGTTGGAGGTAGGATGACTGAATAATAAAAAGCACTCCCTTCTTCTGTCTAATCACTCAAATGCCGCAGTCACGATTAATTGCAGCATCTGAGGAGTGAACAGCTGGGATCTGAGTTATTTCCAGTTCTGGACATTAAAGTGTGTCAGCTCTTGAGCCTGCTGCATACATACACTCCTCATATAGGTCATGTGGCTATGGGGTTAAAACAAATTTTTGCTATCTATCTCATCTCATCTCATCCTCTGTAGCTATCGCATGATGTACTGGGACTTGTTGTACTAATGACATTTGTAACATAGAATATAAGGGCACATGCATACGGGTGCATGTGAATTGTGTTACGTTCGTGTGGGCAAATTAGCACCGTGCCCACACGAACATGCCCAAAACAGGCTGGGCAAAACACAAACAAGGGAACCTAAAACGGATTTCAGACTGGACATGCCGACAGAAACACCAACTGGACAGAGAACTGCATACTGTGGACTGGACTGATGGACAGACATAAACATAGGGACTGACAAATGACGAAAACACTCACCTTGCATGCCTGTACACATAAGCAGATGTATAACTATAAAAGTACGAGATATTGGTCCACACATTGGCCAATGAACTTAAGCCGCAAGGCCACGACAAGGCTCCTCGTGTCTTGTGGTCCCTACACTAGCAAGACATCTACTAGAGGGCCCCAAGGACCACCCTAGCACAGAAATGGCAAATGAACTCAGCAGGACAAAGGAATGACAAACTGACATAAAACTGGCAGAAAACAAATGTAAGAACGGACATGAACCAACAAGACACCAAACACACAGCGAGCTGCAATGGACAAGGTTACATGACTGCTCACTCTGAACACCAAACAGATCCTGACAGGAGCTGAGTTTATATGTGAGCAAAGACCTGGAGGATTGGCTAGCAGGAGATCACCACACCTCACCAGCACACCTGTGGGGCTGTGCTGCTAGAAACCTATGTGGTACAACAGATCGAGTCAGCACAACCTAACAGTACCTCCCCTTTAAAAAAGGATCCTCTGGACCCTTTGAGCATAAAAACTAAATTTATGCAACTCCACCAAGACACCTATACAGTACAGGACTTACCCAACTGCCTAGTACTGCCACAAAAACATCATAATACAGGACTTATCCGATGGGCCTGATGCAAATACATAACATATCCTGTGAAGGAGGGAGCAAAGGCAAAACTTAATGTGCACGTAGCCAGAGGGAAAAACATGGCAACCCTCTCTACTGACATAGCATGTACAAGACTTATCCATACAGGCCTGATACAGATGCCAGCCAGTCAGCAGGAGAAGGAAAAAAGCTCAAGTACATCACAAAGATCTGGTGCAAACGCTAGTAGGCTGGTCATTATGTCCGCTGGGTGCACCTTGCCACAGTACGGACACTGGGGCAGAATTTAGACTGCAAAATGCAGAATGGGTAAAGAATAGAGCTGGAACTCAGACAGGGAGACTGACCCTAGGCTGCCAGGAGGGTAGCAGGTCCATACCTAATAAGCATGGTAATTGCCTCAATAGAGGCAGCCCCACACTGGAACCTTGGACCTGAACATCCTTGAAAGGGAGGTAAATGGAACCAGGCAAAAACTGACAGCAAAGCAAAAACAAGACAGACAAAAACAGACCGAGCAAAGCCCTAACATCTGCCTACCGATGGACAAAGGGGACAGGCTACGGATCAGGCAAAACAGACAGAGAGACAGGGCCCTAAAGTTCGCCTACCAATGGACAAAGGGGACAGGAGTCGGATCAGTCGTCCGCCCACCAACGGACGGGTAGACATACAAGAACAGGAACTGGGCGTCCAAACACCAATGGACGGGTGGATCAGACATACGGAATACAGACATAATATATTAACATCACTCAACACGACATGCAGGCCACCATAGCTGTATGGAGCCACCACACCCACTGTACAAGGGAAGGAAAATCATGGCCGGTATCACCTAGCCTGCACCATGCACAACAAATCAGTTGTTTGGAGGCTGCACCTGCCAAGGGGAGGGAGAAAACTGCGAGTGAAAATGCACCTGTGTGGTCACCATACAACACACACCTGGGTGCACCACCCCAGAACGCCAGGAGGGGAGGAACAGCAGGTGTCTAAACCATCTGCGGGAAATACAGGGAAGGGGAGAAAAAAAAAACAAAACCAAAATGCTCCAACAACCGCATGCAACAGCATACTGCATAACAACATACTAATGCATACCAACATAACATAATGCATGCTAACATACAACATAATCCAACAAAACATTATACCCCCCAGTTACAAAAGAGGGTGCATTATGTTATTTTCGTGTGGGCAAATAAGCACAGGGGCCCACACAAACATGCCCAAAACAGGCTGGGTAAAACACAAACCTGAAACGGATTTCAGACTGAACGTGCTGACAGAAACACCAACTGGACAAAGAACTGCATACTGTGGGCTGGACTGACGGACAGACGTAACATAGGGACTGACAAATGACCAAAACACTCACCTTGCATGCCTATACACATAAGCAGATGTGTCTTGTGGTCCCTACACTAGCAAGATGCATCTACTAGAGGGCCCCAAGGGCCACCCTAGCCCAGAAATGGCAAATGAACTCAGCAGGACCAAGTAGAGACAAACTGACTTAAAACTGGCAGAAAACAAACGAAAGAACGGACATGAACCAACAAGACACCAAACACACACAACAAGCTGCAACTGACAAGGATATATGAATGTCACTCTGAACACCAAACAGATACTGACAGGAGCTGGGTTTATATGTGAGCAAAGACCATGGGATTGGCTAGCAGGAGATCACCACACCCAGCCAGCTCAATCATTCCACACCTGTGGGGCTGTGCTGCTAGAAACCTATGTTGTACAACAGATCCCATCCAGCACAACCTGTGCAACTCACATCGAACAGCACAAGGACGCCCGTCTGTGTAATGTCCAATGATCACAAGCAGTGGACATTGCAAGTCCAATTCTTGTTACTGATAGAGACCAGAATAGGACATGCTACATTTTTTTTAAACATGGACCATTGGTTTATATGAAAAATGCCCATATGAATAGCCTAATTGGCTATTAGTTTGTGTGCTGTCTGAGTAAATTGCATATTGTGCATGGAGGGGAAATACGCCTGCTTGAATGAACTCTAAGGCCTGGCTTCACACTGGTGAGAAAATCGCAATGATGAAGAGTGAGTGAAAATGTAGAATTATGAAACCAATGATTTTCATTCAGCAGCGCCGGCCCCATTGAAAGCAGTGGGAGAACTCTGTGATCCTCTGCTGCGGCTGTGACAGCCGCAGCGGGGATTCCTGTATCCCCGTGGAGAATCCCTTCAGACGCGACGGGAGAATCCCTTCAGACGTGGCAGGAATCCCTTCAGATGCGGCGGGGTGAAGGGATTCCCCGCAGTGATGCGAGGCTGTTATCGCCCTTGCAAGTGTGAAGCAGCCCTAAGGGTCCTATTATGCAAATGTTTCTCCCTTACACAAGGCTGGCAGAGCTATGTTGATTGTGACCTGCACACTGATTTGTCAGCTCAATCACTAGAAGTTCTGGTGCTGTCCTCAATCAGCGCTTCTCCACTTCACCTGCATTTTTCAGGGGAGAAACGCTGCCGTGTAATAGTAACCTATGTGAGCTAGGGTTATTGATATGGAAGCTGTATCCATCATCCTTAACTATGTTGCCCCAAAGAATAGTTAGTGGAGCATGAACAGTAATGACACGCAAACAATGAAGACAGTGATAACAGGGACTAAAGAGTTAGAAAAGTGTTGTCCCAAAGCTAATTCTCATCGTGTAACCGCTCTTTAAACGCATGGCTGCACACCTGAAGGCCGTAACTGTAGAGAGAGTTCGCTGGAGGTTTTCAGGGAACACTAATTAGAGAATGAAGTATCACGGTATCATAATTTTACTTTAATATTGCATTAGTTAAACTAACACGAATGTGGATGGGGACAAGAGAACAAGAAACAATGTAGCATTTTATACAGTCATGTTCGGGATATGGTTGATTTGCTGGCATGTGTGCTGTGCAGAATGTGCTCTGGCATAGAAATGAGAAATAACTCTGACATTATATACAGAGAAGCATCTGGAAAGAAGTATCGCTTCACACATCTAGGGCTTTCACTTACATTTGTACTGATTTAAATAAATTCTGCATTTAATCCTGGTATCATCCATATAGAAATCTAATCATGAGTGCTTGGAAACGAGTAGCTCATAAAGGGGTTGATGTAGGGGTTCATGTACCCACATCCCATCACCAAAAGTGTCAACTGAACTTTTATTATGTGTTAAGGCTGATTTAAATGGGCCAATGATTGCTCAAAGATCGCTTAAACGACAGTTTGAGTGACAGCTTTGAGCGATCGTTTTGCATAAAAATTAGTTGGTATTTAAGTAGCTACTCAGCTACTTAATTATGTATGCAAATGAAGCCTACCCTGAGCACAGCTAATAGCTCCACACTATTATCTGCACTCAGATCCTTTGTTCTCCACGGGGAACCAATGCTATCAGCACTCCCAATGGAGAACTTCTGATAAAAGTGAGCAACGATTTTTATGTTGGACTGAATTTAACGATCAGCCAAAAAGCAGGCGATGGGCGCACATTTACACGCACCGATTATCGCTAAAACCATCACCGATTAGTGATTTTTTAGCGATATTCGTCTGGTGTAAATGGGCCTTCAGGGTAGCTCCACACGGCCGTATTTGCACAGGTATTTGCATGCACAAAGTATGCATGCAATACGCAGAGAACCCAAGGATTTCAATGCGTTTGTTCCTTTTTAGCTTTTTTTGTACAAGCATTTCGCACACGGGAAAAAAATGCAGCATGCTCATCTTTTTTGCGCATTTGTGCACCAAATGTCCTCAACCAGGGGCGTAACTATAGAGAATACAGGGGATGCGGTTGCACCCGGGCCCAGGAGCCTTAGGCCTCATGTCCACGGGGAAAATCAGGCCCGCTACGGATTGTACATGGAGAATCCCGCAGCGGGTCCCTCATGCCCTGCGGACATGAGTGCTTAAAATAAGAATTTAAAAGAATTAACTCACCCGCAGCGGGCCGGGCAACTCTTCTCTTCCTCACGGCCGGATCTTTTTTCTTCGGCCGGCGGATGAACTCGGGATGCTGGCGGCACGTCGGCGTCGTGCCGCGCGCATGCGCCGGGCCGAAGCAAGAAAGATGCGGCCGTGAGGAAGAGACCTGCCCAGCCCGCTGCGGGTAAGTTATTCTTATTTTAGGTCTCCCGCGGATCCGGACGGCTTCCATAGGCTTCAATAGAAGCCTGCGGGAGCCGTCCCCGTGGGAGACCCGCACAAAAATGGAGCATGTCGCGTTTTTTTACATGGTCCATTTTTTTAAATTCACTTTTATTGACCATCTGCGGGTATTTATCTACCCGCGGGTGGTCAATGCATCCCTATGGGATGCGGATCCACGGGCGGGAGAAGAGTTAAAATCCGCTGCGGATTTTAATTCTTCTTTTGCCCGTGGACATGAGGCCTTAGGGGGCCCATAAGGCCTCTCCATATAGAAAGCCAAGTCCTATGAATAAAGTATTATAGTTGTGGGCCCTGTTACAGGTTTTGCATTGGGGCCCAGGAGCTTCAAGTTACGCCTCTGTCCCCAACTGAAGGCTATGGTGGAGGTGCACAAAAGCGCTCTCAATACTCAAGCAGATGCGTGAAAAATAGCGCAATTCTGCTGGAAAAAGAACACATGTGGAACTCATTAGGCTAAACAGCCATTTAACAATTTACATAAATTTTGTATGTCTGTAATCTTACTGAACCCTAGAATAATGTGAACATCATTGTTAATGCTGTAAAAACCAAACCCAAATAACAATAGTGGAATTGCATTTTTTTTAAAAAAAAAGAAACAAGCCCCGATACAGATATGTTGATGAAGAAGTTACGGCTTTTGAAAGATGGATGGGAAAAAAATGAAAACTGTAAGTCTTCAATGGGTTAAAGACCATTTTTTAGATACTGGTAGTGCATGGGTTCGGAATAGCTTTACTGTATCTTGGCTTATATAGTACTAAGAAACATGTCATCTTATGAGCAAGGGATGGTACCTGGTTGCACTTAATCTAAATGCTGGATTGCCTGGTTGTCCGATACATAAACCTAAGTACAAATGTGTCAGCAGTATTGGCGATGCCAGTGTATAGTACGAGAGGCATCCTATTAACACTTCATTTTATGAGAATATCCCATTATAACCATCAGACAATTTTTTTATTGCCCTGTCGCACTGTTCAATTTATCAAGCTGACCCAGAAAATGTTATGATTTATTATAATTTAGCTTCTTGAAAGTTTCCTATTAGGTTATATCAACAGTCTCTGACATACAAGTCTCACTGGGTCTTTGCAATTAAAGTAAAATTCCGGGGTTTTGGGGAGGTGTTACATCAAAATGTCAAATATGAATAAATATGTGATTTTCTCGTGTAAATTGGTTCTACCGAATGTTACATGCAAGAGAAAAACACCTCAAGACAGATTTGATTAATGAAAAATGCTATGGTAACTATTACTGTTCTTGCCTTTCCATGACTGTTCAGAAGTGAAAAGCTCATAAGTAAAACTTGTAGAAAACCTCTTAAATCATCTCAAATGCCCCCCTTCCTAGCCTCTGTAAGCATCTCTGCCCAAATCAATTACTCTACTTCTCTTACATGGCTTGCTGGCTCTTAGACAAATAGTGATGCTTCTACAGCTGCTCATCATTACTCTTAGTTTACGATCTAAAAGGGACATTGAATCAACTCTTCTAGATGGAATCAACACTCAATAAGCCATACAGGTAGATGTAGATAACAGGTATATTCCCTGTAGCACAACTCAAGAAATTACCCTACACTTTACATTGTTTTATCCTCTGGAGAGGAATTCACCTTCAATATGAACGTTAGTCTATCCCCTCACCAATGGTAAGTATCATGAGTAACCCACTTTTTCGCCAGGGTTGACCCCCTGTCAATTTTTCTTGGTGGCTATGAAACTATCGAACCAAATTGTATTGCTTCAGGTCTGGTTCCTGATTGCTCTCCCAGAATGCAGGGTCGTAGCTACAGACTCATGGGCCAGGCTGTAAAAGGTTATCTTGGGGCCCACCAACTTTTCTTAACCCGTTAACGCAGAGGCGTAACTTGAAGCTCCTGGGCCTCAATGCAAAACCTGTAACAGGGCCCCCAACTATAATGCTTTATTCATAGTACTGGGCTTCCTATATGGAGAAGAGAGGCCTTATGGGCCCCCCAAGGCTCCTGGGCCTGGGTGCACCCGCATTCCCTGCATCCCCTTTAGTTACACCAGCGCCAGGATGAACTTATAGAAAAAAATAACACTCCATCGAGAGAGCATTTTAATTCAACCCAAATTCTCCATTATTTTTAGGCTTTTGTTGCACCTACTACTGACATTGATACACAATTTGAATCTATATATCAGACGGACCCTTTCAGACCTGGAGTAATATTTACTGTACACATTTATATAGCACATTGGGACTCACAGGCTAAGTTCACCTATTAGTATGTTTTTTGGGAGTGTGGAAAGAACCACAGAGCACCCATAGGAAACCCATGCAAACTCCATACAGATGTTGTCCTTGGTGGGATTTGAACCCAGGACCCCAGTGCTACAAGGTAATAGTGCTAACTAGTGAGCCAAATATCTATATGATATTCAACTTTAAACACTCCGCTGCCCTCAGGCTAAAATGAAAGTAATGGAGCAATAGGAGGCAGACCTAGGCGCCCCTCTTGCCCTAGAAAGACGGCTGCACTGTGATACTATAAAAAAGGAAGGTAACAGTTATGTTAATGGCAACATTCATTTATCTGTTTCACAGAGTATATTATGTACCAACCTATTTGCACAAAATGTATCATACACTTTCAAATATGTGCTTCAGGTGCTTCAATGGACCTGGGATCTCTGGCGCACCTGGTAGGCATGCCCAATAGCAGTTTCTTTTTGGTGTCCATTAATTCATATGATTAATACAATATTTTCTAGATGGTTCTCATTACTGTTCACATCTATGCTGCTGGGAGATAAGCTCCCGGAAACCAACAACAAAATACACAAATTAATTACGTTTTTCCCTTTGGCAGCCTGAAAGTATATAACTGTAAAAGGGAGATCTGATACCTTCTCTTCCACACTGTCAAACAAAGAATAAGTTTATATAGCACCAACATATTCCACAGCATATTACAAATCAGAGGGAGCATGGGCAAACAAAATCAGACATTGCATACAATATTAACCCCTTAAGGACCAGGGTGTTTTGGTCCAAAAGGACCAGACACTTTTTAGGGATTTTACCCATGTGGGGGTTCTACTGCCCTTTTTTCTTTATAGCTACAAAAAATAATAATTATTTTTGCTGTGTTTTTTACCCCATAACATATAGGGCTATTTTTTAAAATCTTTTTTTCCAGGATTTTTTTGTCTTTTTTTTTCTTATTTTATTATGGGTAAAAAGCTGAAGAAAAAAGTATTTTTTAAAAACTATTAGTCGTTTATTTTTAGAATTAGTATATTTACGCTAAAATAACGTACAGAAATGAGTTCCTCATTTTGTTTCAGATGTTTTGTTATATAAATTGTATAGTCTCAGATTACAGGGCCTTTTCTTTTTTATATATATTTTTATTTTATTCTGTCATTTTAAAAAAAATTGATTTTTCTAACTTTTGTGGCCATTACGTCATATAGGACCTCTGGGGTTTATTTTTTTTTTATTTCACACCTTTCCACTGTAGTCGGGGCATCCATAGGAGCCAAATGCATAGGAGCTCCAGTTACAGGGGACAACATTCCTCTAAGTGACATCACTCACTAACAGAGCTGATCTGGGTCTGCTAGCTCCCTGCAGCTCTGTATAGCAGGGGCATCCAGCGGTCACAAGATCACCATGTCAAATAGCCAAAGCGACACTTAGACCCCTTTTACTCTGAGAGATGATCGCTCAAAAGTCGCTCAAACGATAGCTCATCTTTGCATACCTTATAGTAGCTAAGTAGCTACTATACAGCTATGCAGCCAGAGCGGGACACTGCTGCAGCCCCTGATAGAACAATACAGCTGATTTGCATAAGCAAACAGCTGTATTGTTCTGAATGCTTACTGCTAGTGTCCCTGCTGTGAATTCACAGCAGGATACAGGCACAGACAATCTTATCAGCGTTGTCACAGCCGACTGCGCTGATAACGGCTGATCGCTCAATTCAAGAAAACGTGAAGTGAGTGAGGAACGACATGTGCACGGAAACTGCACAATGTTAGTGCATTTAGATGCAACGAGAATTGCTCAAAAGATGGCTTTGAGCGATTTATTTATTTTATTTATTTGCGATTCTCATTGTGTCTAAATGGGCCTTTACACTTTCTCTCTTTACTATATAGTGCTCATTGAGCGCCATGTCGACTGCTTTTGCCTTCTCCTTGGGGTCCTCGGCTGTGTCTAATAACCGAGAATCCAACCTGCCCATGCTAGATTGCAGGAGCTTTAATCCTGTGCCATATTTTTACTATTGGCTGGGATTGAAGCCAAGATTGAGCACCATATGTTTACGGCGCTTGGTCCTTATCGTGTTAAACTAAGAAACAATTTGAGCAAATGGGGTTAGGGCCGTGCCCATGAGCTTACAATCTATGAGGAAATAGGGGAGACACAAGAGGTACAAGTGCTTGTTCTGCACAATGGTCCAGCCATCTTTTCAATACATAGGTTAGTATACATAAAACCACATAAACGGGTCCCCAACCACTATTGATGTATGTACAGATATGAAATGCATTAGGAGGTGTAAGTGGTTCAGCGGGATACAGTAAGTTGAAGAGGTCGGGTTCCGAAGGGAGTGTAGAAGGGGGGTAAATGGAGAAAAAAGTTGCACTAAGGAATGTGGTAGGCTTCCCTAAAGAGTTGTTTTAGAGAATGCTGAGAACCAAGGGGCTTAGGGATTAACCAGATTTTCCTGGACTAGTTATGCACTACTGTACATAGATAGTCCACTAAGAACTTTTACTGCAGAGGACATAAATATTTGTTGCCTGGTTTCCCCATAGATGATAGCAGATTGATTTTGTTCCAGCAGTGGGATACCCTGTGTTGTATCAGACAGGATGATATTTTCCAAAGTAGACAACCTATTTCATGTTTTCAGCAAGTTGATCATGTGATTTAGGTAAAAAATAGCTTGTGTGATATCATCAG
The DNA here is from genome assembly GCF_035609145.1 of Eleutherodactylus coqui. NCBI lineage: Eukaryota > Metazoa > Chordata > Amphibia > Anura > Eleutherodactylidae > Eleutherodactylus > Eleutherodactylus coqui. The sequence goes on along the minus strand of NC_089845.1, from coordinate 59,638,633 downwards.
GTATAAAAATTAGTATGTACGGTTTACATTATTATTATTTATTAGATCATGTGTATCACATATTCTATTAGCACAGGCTACATTCACATGGGCGAGCACGATATTGAGCCAAGAAACTCAGCCCGATATTGAGGTTGCCAATGTGCAATTTTCACAGCGATGTGAAGTGTTTTTGATTAAAAACCTCCATCATCTTCTTCCAATATCCCACAATCCAACCCCCGTCCTCTTCCAATGTCCCACAATCCAATCCTCATCCTCCTCCAAGGTGCACCACTACAGTCCTACAGTCAGTCACCACTGACAGTGCCAGCTTGGGCCCCCTGTTGTCTCGCTCCTCAACTGCACTCACGCTGACTGCATGCAAGGCAGGATAGGTCATGCTCTCCATCTGTCAGCATGACACTGTTGCGTGCATGGTGTAAGGATGCGGGTCCTCTTCGGCTCCCCTCACTCATTGCCCTATGCACTGCCACCCATTTTGCCTACACAGTGACCTGTGTCTCCAGTGGTGCTACATCTGCTGATGGGGCTCATTAGGACAGGAGTCACAGCCAGCTCTTCACCTTCCCTATCCACCGCAGATTCACAAATTTGACTTACCTTGAAAAAAAGAGAGAGACAGAGGAGGGCTCACTCATCACTGCCACAGGACCCTCGAGGCCTCAGGGACACTTCCATTATGCACAGCTGAGTCAATACAGTTTTTTTTTCAGTAAAAAAGTCCTGTACTTTAGTTTTTTATTTCGGATTGTGTTTTCAGTGAAGGCCTTTTCATGACTCACTTTTCATACTTTGTCTAAATAGCACTTATGGTTCTGTATGATGCCTAAGCATTCTATACAAGGCCTAGGGATAGTATATAGCATACTTAAATAAAACACACATTTCATACTTTGCCTAAAAACATCATGCATTCTATAGATTGCCTGGGTATCCAAGCTTTTCACATGTTGCCTGTAACATGTACACTAGTCTCTATTCCTCATATTCATCCTTTGGAAATGTCATATTCCATACCTGCGCATGCATTTTTGCAATCGTCCTTATTAATGGATGTATTATAATGTAATATCAATTAGTGTTGAGCTCTAAGTATGAGCCTATGGACCAGGATTTGTGGTTCACATGTGGGTTTCATCTTGACTTTGGAGGTGACATACTGTGCATGCGCAAGTTTGTATACATTTACCTATGATTTGGAGGTGGTACTTTGACCAATGGGGCCTTGCACATGTGCTTCCTATTATGTATACACTTGTCTTCATTCTAGGGTTGATGTATTCATTTGACTTCGGTTTTTGAAGCACCTATTCACCAGCTTGTATGCGCATGCGCTGATGGTTTGTGCCTGCACACAATTCATATCGAGACACCATAGATGCCTTATGTGTCAAACCACCTCCTCGCTTTCTAGATGCATTATTCCAACTTTTTGTAGCCTTTCTTCTCAATGATTTTTATCCGTGTTTTCAATAACATAACATACAAACAAGTGTAATTATGGTTGTGGATATGTGAATGAATTACAATGGATAGGCTTTGCATTCTTATACAGCATATGGTCTGTGTATACAGACTTTTTGCATAACTTTATCTGTAACCTTGAATCTTCGGATTGTTTTATTAGTAACATTGTAACATTTGTAACCAAGAAATAACATTTAACCAGTTTGTACCATTTTGATAGTTATTAAGCCTTGGGGTATTGATGGATGGGTGATTAAGAGAGGGTGTTACGTTTTTAGATAGGCGGAGGGTAAGGATTAAGACATACCTTCCATTTTCCAGTTACGTGCTAATGTAGGACAGGAAGCATGAAGAACATAGCATGTGATAGTTTTGATATTCAGTGGGAGGCTGTCAATGCCGAGCAGCAAAAGGACCAGGACCAGACTACTCTTTATTTTGGGTGAAGGGGAGAGTGATTTCGAGAGACGGAACACCGAGGCCTACAAATTAGAAATAAGTGGGCAGCCCCAAAAGATATGTAAAAGCATGCTCCTACGCCCGCAGCCTCTCCAGCATAGAGGTGAGGTGTCAGTAAAGATATGTGCAAGTCTGTCCAGGATGTAGTACGACCTTACTAGAATATTGTTCATGATGGGAAGCGCATGCCGTGGATTTTATAGGCTAGTTTATAGCGATTTGGCAATCCCTAATAGGGAACTGGCTCGCTAGGTCTCTCTCCCATTTTAGGAAGTGTCCTGTTTTCTCCAGGAACATGTTGTCTGAAAGGAGTGTATACATTTGTTTTGTGTTTTTTTGGACAGTGTTAGTGGGATTCAGTATACAATTCCTCAAGAACATTGGTATGTGGACATGTGTATATGGATGATAGCGGAGAAATTTCCTGATTTGGATGAAGGTGTAGAATTCTGATGAAGGAACTTTGTATCTTTCTTGTAACAGGGAAAAGGGTATAAGTTGGTCGTGGTGATAGAGGTCTATGACTCATTTGATTCACGAACAGGACCCTGCTTCAGTAGAAAGATTAGGGCTTAGATGATTTAATACTGAAAAGGGGATAGAAGTTTTCTGATTGGTTTGTGATTCCATATTTTTTCCATGCGGAGAGAGACGCTTGAACTGAAGGTATAGGTGGCAGCTCCAGAAGATAATAATATTTATGGAAAGTCACTATATGTGCCTTCCAATCCAAAATTTGTATTAAATGGGATTTTATAAGAGGCCACGTTTTGTCGGGGTGGGAGGTGCATAAAAATTTGGATTGGTCTATTAGGAATGAATTGTGGTACTTTTTCAGGTTAAGAAGGCTTACTCCTCCGTGTTTCCTGAATTTAGTCATTGTATGGAAAGCTACCGGGGGTTTTGATTTTTGCCGGATGAATGCATTCATTTGTTTGTGAAAAGAGGAGAAGACTGTTGAAGGGATAGGAATTGGTAGCGTTCTTAATTGGTATTTGTATTTTTTAGCCTTTCAAGTGTTGTTCATCCTTAATCATATTTTAATACCTAAACACACATGGAGACATATTTTATTTACTCCTGAAGAAGCCACAGGCAATAGTGATATGCATCGGGATTGTGTGTCCGATCCTCCACTTTCAATATGTTGTGTGTCCGATCCTCCACTTTCTATATATTATAAGCATTCTAGTAGCTACTTGAAGTGCACCTTACAGGACTGGGCCTTTTTGGCCCTTCTTTATAACCGTATCTTATTGCAGATCTATTGTTTTGTGTGTATATTTTCTCTTTCTGTAATTTTATTGCACAGTTTTATATTTTATGAGCTTTGCTTTCAAGTCCATCTACGTATACTTAGCTAGAGGTTCATTCACTATTTGAGAGGGGACACTATGGGCTTGCAACTTATTGTGCTTGGCAGTCTCACTTGTTGATGTGTTCTGTTTTTGTTGTGAATATGCTTTTTAAAATTGTATTCCAATAACATTGTTATTCCCTATTTACAGTATAGAGAACTAGCTGATCAGTGGGGGCCTGACCGCTGGGATCCCCACTGATCACCAGAACAGGGTTCCTGTGTCCTCTGAGAGTGGAACAATGAATGGAGCAGCAGTATGCATGCTTGGCCACTGCTCCATTCATTTCAATGGGAGCACCAAAAATAGGCAAGTTCAAGCACTCTAATTGAGTGGGGCGGTAGTTGATCATTTGTGCTGCCATGGAATTCATTTTGCCAGTCTCTCAGCGCATATAAGACCCCTATTGTGGCAATCAGTGGGGGTCCCACCAGATCTGCTGCGGATAAGAGATGTTAGTGTTACCCCAGAATACCCCTTTAATTGTCTGTTGTTCTCTGTGTGTGTTATGCAATTATATTCCTTATATTAGGCACAAATATAATATATGTGTGTGTGCACTGTATACTTCGTGCCTTTTTGCTATTGCACACGCTGCTTCTTTTTGTGGTCGATATATTATTGGTGTGTGTTGTTTTATGCACCTATTGTTATTTGATATTATTTATTTGGCCCATCATTGCCCACTATTTTATGTACTTACAATATAACTTTATACATTTTTAACAAATATGTGGATTATTAAGGGTATAAAGGGAAATATCATTTTACTTTGTGAGCCTAAAGTGAAAAGATACAAAAATATTAACCCTTTCCAATCTACTAGCTGACATCTAAAGACATTCTGATTGAAGGCTGTACAGCTCTGTTATCGGAAGACATCCGGCAGGGTATTCTTACTTTTGATTACTGGCCGCTCTGTTGTCAGGGGCCTCTCCAACATGTCACATACCACAGTACTTGCTCAAGCCAGCAGATGGCGCCATTGTATAATGGCAAAAAGAGAAAGCCCCCTAGGAAATCCTGAATCCAAAACTGGATTTCAAAGGGTTAAACTTCAGACTCCCTAATGTCCCTATAGTGAAACATATTATAATATTCATGAAACATATTTCTCTCCTACTACAGAGCGGAGTATTTGCAGGAAGCCCCTTTTCTGCCTATTACTAACAGGACCACAATAAATAAGGCCGCCTGTTGCCCCTGTAATTCAAAGCAATGCTGTTGGTAGAGTACCTGAGGGCAAAATAAGGGAAGATGAAAGATCTCTGTGTAATATAATCAGATATTTTATGCACATACAAATGTTTCTTCCCCGTGATGTACTGTACTTTGTGAACCAATATAAACCATACATCCAAGTAATTATAGCTATTTCAAGCCGTGCTAGATGTGATGTCGTAGAATATGTTCCTACTGAAGACTTTGTCCTGCTCCAATTTTTTCCTACTGTTATGAAAGCATCGGAGTGCGTGGAAAAGTGCCTCCAATTTTACAAGTTTTCGTCTTGGCTTGTAATGTTTGAAGACAACTTCTAATTGCTTTTAATTTAAAGAAACAAAAAGCAAAAAAGCATGTGATGGGTCACAGTTATGACTTAAATACAAAATCCGATGATATTGTTGGTTTTTTAACATTATGTAGGCTTTAAAGAAAAAATCCTGGTAAAATTAGCACATCTAATTACACCTAGTGCAAAGAGCTGAGCGTGTGGAACATGACTGACCCAACTGGAATGCTTGGGATCAGAGGCGTAACTTGAAGCTTCTGGGCCCCAATGCAAAATTGTAACAGGGCCCCCAACCATAATTCTTCATTTATATTACTAGGCTTACCATATGGAGAAAAGAGGCCTTATGGGCCCCCTAAGGCTCCTGGGCCCGGATGCAACCGCATCCCCTGTAGTTATGTCCCAGCTTGGAATCCCTATCAGGAGGGGTATGGGTGTTCCTTATGGAGAGCACCTAGTAAGTGTGAGGAGACTTAAAAGGCCATGCAATGCTCCTCTGGGATTTTTGGTATGCAAATGGAAGATATTAGAATGCCTCAACAGCGCCTCCTTCTCAATGGGAAAAAATCCTGCAGCAACTCTCTGCAAATGGTTTTCTTCTCTTTCTAGAAAAGACTGTGGTTTGGGCTTCCCAATTGCAGCATCTGCAGAGCAGGCCTTGAGCCTAGGAGACAGCGGGGTAGAGTTTGGGCTTTACCATCTCCGACCCTGAGGGTAGCACAGGACCCATCCTAGTAACCGAGGGCAGGCTTTTCAAAGAGGTTATCCAATACATGGTTTACTTTAAGTTCTTGTCACTCATGATGCCACAGTTCCATCCTCTGTGGTGAATCCATAAGGTGACAATAAAGAGTCCACACACAGAGTTAATGTTTCAGAGCTGAACCGGGAACAGTTGGTAGAGCTTGCATTTGCTTGAAGTTTAAGTTACAGTCCAAACAGATTACGTCCACCATCAGGACACTGGTGTAGGCAAATTAATGGTGTGACGGGGAGGTTCTCTCGGGTTACTTCAGATGATCTGCAGTCGAGTTATCTGTGTTACCCGGTTCCCGGCAAACTTCTCTCTCTCTCTACCGGTATACACTCACGTTTAGGAAAAGACACTAAGCGCTGCATGGCGGATTCTCGCACACTTGCGGTCTTCCAGGTCACTAGCATAAAGGCCTAGGTAGATTGGGCCCAGGGCACACGCACGGACATCGCTTAGTCTCTTCCATCTCCACACACAGACCGATCTGTGGGGTTCAATCAGAACTTCTCTTTTCCTTACACTCAGAAATACTTGCTAGACTAGACTCCAAACTCAGACTCTCTTAGACTGACTTGACTCCCTCTTGCATACACCTTGCATTCACTTATATATATAACATGGTCACATGACACACAGCAAGATACATTTTCCAGTCATAACCAAGATGTTAACCCATTCAGTGCTGCACACACATTGAAGACACTGACAGCACAATTAAAGAGGACAAACACATTCATACTTAGGGAGGGGCCCCGTTAACTCTGGGCAACTAAACAGTCATGTTACAACGCCTGGTAAAAGGTCAGACATTGACCTGTAGGAGACCTACCTTCTTATAGGTGGTGCTACTGGAAAGTGTCATATCTGTCATTTGCATACTGAATCCCTATGTCATGCTCTGGCTCTTCTGATGCTGCACTAAAGATAACGTAGTAGAATGGTTTTAGCCAGAATAATTGTTTCATTATGAATTAGTGTTTCACAGAGACAGATCAGTTCCCAAATCTATTACTCTTTCACTGTAGGGAACCGACTTACTATTAAAAAATAACCTTTATTATTACATTAAAAAATCAGGTAGGGAAACCATATCCCTGCGTGCTATTACTGCAGTGTTTGGAAATCATCAACTTACAGCTCGCATATCACTAATTTACGTCTCTGCCTGGAGATGTGCATAACTATATACCATATTATTAAGTATCCAGAGGGTGATGATATTGTCATCCTTGTGATAATATCCAAATATGTAGTAGCAACTAAGCTGTGAGTGTAAATCATACTACTGCATGCAAACTAATGCGCTGTTTGGAAATTATCAACCCGAACTCACACATCATGAATTCATGTCTCTGCATGGAGAGATATGCATGACTGGGAGGTCTACATACATTATATCAGAAAGTATCCAGAGGTTAACCCTTTGCAATCCAATTTTAGATTCAGGGTTTCCTAGTGGGCTTTCTCTTTATGCCATTATACAATGGCGCCACCTGCTGGCTAGAGCCAGTACTGCGGTATGGACATGCTGGAGAGGCCCCCGACAATAGAGCAGCCAGTAATAAACAGTAAGAATACCCTGCCGGACATCTTCCGATATCGGAGCTGTACAGGCTTCAATCAGAATGTCTTTAGATGTCAGACAGTGGATTGGAAAGTGTTAATAATGTTGGTTATCCTTGGGATAATAACCATCTGCCATTTCCTATCCAAATGGTTAAAATCCTGATAGCCATTTTACTATTGACCATATCTATAATGTCCATTGAGTTCTTTCAAGGAATTGGGGAGCAGTTCACACATATCCTTATCAATATGGGTACTTGTGTGACCCTCCACCATATATAACCGACTTACGGTAGCAATATCATCAATATATCGATAGGTCAAAAGAGTATAAATCTGGTGATTCCTGAAGGCCCATTTACACAGAGCGATGATCGCTCAAAAATCGCTGAAAAGCGATCGCTTGAGCAATCATCGTTGCGTCTAAACACATCGTACACTTTTCGTGTACTGCTAGCTGATTGTTAAAGTCAGGCCAACCTAAAAAATTGTTGTTCAGCCTTATCAGCAGTTCTCCACGGGGAGTGCTGATAGCATGGTTTCCCGTTGGAGAACAAAGGGGCTGAAAGCAGATAAGAGCCCTGAGTAGCTACTTAATAGTTTATGCAAAATGATCACTCAAAGCTGTCACTCAAACTGTCGTTTGAGCGATCTTTGAGCTCCATTTGTCTTGTTTAATAGAGTGGGTTCCCTATTCGATTTTGTAATTTAATAATAAAGACTATTTTTTATAACTGTAGGTTCCCTACAGTGAAAAAATTTGACTATGAATGAGGTTTAATTTGACAGTATGGTTTGAATACTATTTTTATAATACAGTGTGATAAGACTGGTTGTCACAATACGTCATTTTTATTTTCTTCAAATAAAACTGGATTTGCAGTCTATACACAGAGCTGGACTAATATTTTATTAGTGTAGTTAATAAAAAGCAGCCTTAATAATTTAGTAGAATCCAGTATTTCATGCCGATAATAACAAACAGTGCCTCAGTAATATTATTTTCTTGTATATTCTCAGATTCCATATTTTTTTCACCTTATGAGAAAAGATATGTCACTCTAAATAATGTAAATATATGTAATTCAGTCCTGAATGGTGTATGGTGTGGGCTTAGGAGCCAAATCAGTTCCATACCGGAAGGCTATCAGCTGTTGCTGAAAGCTGCTGGTAACTGCCACAATCAGAATTATCAACTCTGATCATGGCAGTTAACTCTTGAGATGCCGCTGACAAACCCTGCCACTCTGCATCGGCACTCCCTGCAACATGATTGGGGTGTGTGGCTGGGCTAGCATGGCAGCCCGGAGACTAGTGAAGGCTTTCAGGGCTGCCATGCATGGATAGCTCTAAAACTCTACCTTTGGCAGGGCTTTCCTAGGCAGCCTCCAACATAACTATTAAATAACTTTTTTTACACTTTTATTTAGTCCCCCCAAGGTACTTGAACTTACGATCATTTGATTATATGTACTATGTACTGCAGTACTTCTGTATTGCAGCATATAGTACCAGCGACAAAGTAATTGCAAGTTCAAGTCCGCTGAGGGAACCAAGTAGAAGAGTAGAAAAAGTTTAATAAAGTCATTTCAACAGTAAAACAATATTTATCCCGCATGGTGAAGGCATTTTAGAAAAATTTGGAATTTCAGAATTGATCTATTTTTTGGTTATCCTGGTTTCCAAAAAATTTGTACATAAAATGAACAAAAAGGTACGTGTCTCAAAATGTTACTGATAAAAACTACAGCTCACCCCACAAAAAAACAGGCCCTCACATAGCCCAATTGAGGAAAATAAAGTTATCGGTCTCAGAATATAGTAACAGAAAGCATTTTTAAAAATTATTATTTATTTTTAAAAGCAGAAAAACATTTAAACTACATTTGGTATCATTATAAGCCTACTGACCAACAGAGCAAAGTTAATGTTATATATTAACTGAATCGTGAACACTGTAAAAACTAAGCCTTCCTAAAAATGGCATATTTGCATTTTTCTCATTTTTGTCTATTTTAAATTTTTTAAATGTTTTTCAGTACATCATGTGGTATGTTAAAGGGGCTATCCAGGCAGCGCCCGCTGAGATACACGAGGGTCAGAGTGGAAGCCACTGGTCCGACCTCTGTGAAGTGGCAGGCAATTAATGATTGCAGATGCAGCTCTCATTGAAACGAATGGGACCCGAGACTGCAATTATGAGTACCAGCTACTACCCAGGGATAACCCCTTTAAATGGTGCTATTAAAAAATACAACTTGTCCAGCAAAAGCCCCCATATGGCTATGTCAGTGGAAAAATGTTATGACACTTGGAAGGCAGTGATGAAAAAAATAAAAAAGTGAGAAATCTCTGGTCCTGAAGGGGGTTAATGAACCAATCTTCCAAGATGTGCTACAATATTCAAATGAAGGCACATGTAAACAAGACTGAAAAGGGTGTTGGATACCCCAGCTTTCTGACTAGTCCATGGGATTAAAGGGGTTGTCCCGCACCGAAACGGGTTTGTTGTTTTTTTTAACCCCCCCCCGTTCGGCGCGAGACAACCCCGATGCAGGGGTTAAAAAAACAAACCGGGTAGTACTTACCCGAATCCCGGCGGTCCGGCGTCTTCATACTCACCTGCTGAAGATGGCCGCCGGGATCCTCTCCCTCCGTGGACCACAGGGCTTCTGTGCGGTCCATTGCCGATTCCAGCCTCCTGATTGGCTGGAATCGGCACGTGACGGGGCGGAGCTACACGGAGCCGGCAGAAGACCTGGACTGCGCAAGCGCGGCTAATTTGGCCATTAGAGGCCGAAAATTAGTCGGCACCATGGAGACGAGGACGCCAGCAACGGAGCAGGTAAGTATAAAACTTTTGATAACTTCTGTATGGCTCATAATTAATGCACAATGTACATTACAAAGTGCATTAATATGGCCATACAGAAGTGTATAGACCCACTTGCTGCCACGGGACAACCCCTTTAAGTAACTCATATGTCATATTTGAATTGATATCTCATTGGTATCAAAGCATCACAATTAGAGATGAGCGAGCATACTCGCTAAGGCAAACTACTCGAGCGAGTAGTGCCTTATGCGAGTATCTCCCTGCTCGTCTCTAAAGATTTGAGTACCGGTGGGGGGTGGGGAGCGGCGGGGGAGAGCGGGGAGAGTGGGGAGGAACAGGGGGGAGATCTCTCTCTCACTCTCTCCCCCCGCTCCTCCCTGCTCACTCCCGCAACTCA